>NW_011360582.1:0-3539 GCF_000735185.1 Notothenia coriiceps | reverse complement strand
GTCGCCTGCTCCGTTCCCGTCGCTAAGGAAGAAGGGTACAATATTTGGTGTACTGGGAGGGCTATGGTCCTGAGGAGAGGCAGTGGATTCCTACTCGTCACATCCTAAACCCACAATTCATCCGAGACTTCCACCTGCGATACCCGGAGCAGCCTTCTAGGACCCACGCCCAACCAGGCGTTAAGCCAGGGGGTACTCGTCCGCTACAGACCAGGGGCTTCGTCGAGGAGGAGGGTGAGGCGTCATCGGTCGAGGATTTCCAGGAGAGGGAGGCCTAGAGAGCATCTTCAGATGAGTACTAACCCTCCCCATACCCACACCTCCCACCCTGTGTCTGTAGGTTTTTCTTTATTTATTATAATTTATTTTCAGTTTTGGGGTTAGTTGTACATTTTCATAGACTTTTCTTAGACGTCAGGAGCCGTCCATTTAAGCGGGGTGGGGGGGGGGTTCTGTCACAGTCTGCCCCCTCACTCTCCTATTTTCTGCATTAGCATTCCTTAGTCACCTGGTAGTCACACCCTGTTTCTCTTTCTCACTCTGTTACACCCATCAGCTCCATTAGTATATAGGCCCACTTCACTCTCATCTCAGTGCCAGATCGTACTTCGCAGCATGCCAGTCTTTCCCGCATTACCTTCCAGATTGCTCTCCCGGGTTCGACCTCGTCTGCCCCTGACCAGCCTGCCTCGCCTGTTTCCTGACTCTGCCTGTCCCTGGATTATTCTGCCTTGTCTGCTCCCTGACCCTGCCTGTACCCGCGTCTCTCGTCTTGCTTACTCCTGGAACCCTCGCCTGTCCCCAACCAGCCCTTTGCCTACTGCCTGCCAGTTTGCCCCCGACCAGCCCTTTGCCTATAATAAAGCTGGTTACCGACTATACCCGGTTTCCCGTGTGTTGCATTTTGGTTCTCAGCTCGTTTGTGACAAAGGCAGTATAGCTGGCACTGCATTTCACACATAGGCCTTCAGTAGTGTCCTAACTAAATAAAACCACCTCTTAATACCATCATTATGACATCACGGCTATAAAAACCATCAATATTGTACAGAAACGCAGTATAACAGGGCATTGCATCACAGACAGGTATCTAATGTAGTAAGAATGAATGCCAATACAAAGTAAGAAATCCAAATAACACAATGCAACATGTCTCCCTTCATTGCGCCACAAACATCATCTCTAGCCGAAGTATCAATATGTACTTAATAAATACCAGAAAATATCAAAACATTTAAATAAAAGTCATTAAAGACTATACTCACCAATACTTGAATATTTGTTCAAATCTAAACGCAAATATTTAATCTTGTGCAGGTTGCTAAAGACGCTACAGATGCCGTTGGCTAGCAGGTTGCTAAACACGCTAGTGTTTGCTAGCGCTGACAATCCAAACAAGGACGTGAAAATGCTGACGTCAGCGTACGCATGCTAGATTGCCAAGGTGTCGCCAACTCTAAATCTGATTGGTCAATGCAACAGTTCCATTGCCATCTATTTTTTAGTTACAACTGCCCGCACTGTTGATTCTGAAGGCCTCAGGCAGATTTCTTTGACCCAGTAACACATTATTGATTTAAATGTGGTTGGATAAAAGCTCCAACATTAACAACCATTACTGGACGCTGCACAACCGAGTGCAACACAGAGAAAAGCTATGACATGAAGAGAATAGACTATTAGAAATCATTTATTACATGTTCATGAAAAACCTATATTAAAAGGTTAGTCAGTGATTTTGAGGGTGTTTAAGCCAGCAGAGAAGGCCTCGCTTGCCCTGACGGCCCCCACTGTTTAAAAGTGCAATGCCAAGAAAATGTTTAAAAGCCATTCCCTTAGTTGCATTTTTTTATACATATTGTCAATACTTCCTAAAATTGACATGACAATATAAACTGTTCTGAGACTACACTCTCTAGTGTTTTGGTTGCTGCTAGACAGGCTTGTAATTCAACTCCTTGTTTAGCCTTGTTTAGCCAAAGCAGATATATGAGTCTGTGCCACACCATGCACAACATCATTTGGACGAGAGGTACTTTGACACTGTTTACACAGTTCCTTTCTGGCAGCAGGCCATGTCTTTCTCTATGTAGATGTGTCTGGGTTTGTGTTTATGCAGGGGTTAGGCCTTTATACTGCCATCCCAGTAAAAACTGTCAGAATCCAGCTGACGCCTTGATGTATGGCTCACATGTGGTGAAAAAGTTGTATTTTAAAGTAGCATTCAGCGTTTGTCATCAATTTCCCCTATAATTTGGGTTCACTCATAAAAGAAACTGAGGTCAGCAAATGTTTCTTGTTAAGCCTGGAGTGCCATTATCAGATACTTTATTACAATTAAAAAAATTCAACAGACTATATACACTTTAGGTGTACATTTCAGCATTCAAACCATAAAAAGCGAGTAGAAGGTTTTTAATATAGAATGTCATAAAAATAAACAGTTTTAGTTAGAATATTAAAATGGAGTGAAAGAAACAGTTTAGTTTTTTTCCTTTAAACTCCAAGCAGTTGAACCAGGGTAGCTTAAATGGGTCTGTTTTGCTAGCTAGCTAAGCTAAATGATCCAGCCCAGGTACTGTTAATCGGACATGTGACATATTGTACTGGTTAGTGCCGTAGCATCAATGTATAAATACAAGCAACGGGAATTTTAGGATTTTAGACAGTAAGCTAGCAAAGACATTGCTAGACCATAGTCATGATTTCTAGCTTGGCAAATGGCTAAGAGTGTCTGGTGTCTGGTGTTTTGAGTTAGCGCTTCAACCGTCAGCAATTAAAACAATTACATATTTGAAGGCCTAAAAGAGGACCTTTCTATGTGTACACCAACATCTCCTGTTATACATTGCATTCACTACTGTATGTACTTGTTTGTGTTACTGTAGTTTAGCTTTAGTTATTTTAAAAACACTGAGCTGATAGCTCATATTAGTTTTCGTGTCACACAGAACGATTTGAAAAGCAATGTATTTCTATTGGTAGTATGTTTCGTGCCTGCACCACGTCTTTTTGTCCAGTCGGATCTTGGAAGACCGGAAGCTGTGTGGTTCAACATGTTCTTACTCATTATCAAGCCACGATTATTGTTTTTATTTTAAATTGGATAATGTCAGACTTTTTTTGCCGTCCGTGAGGAAAATAAATGGGGCTCAGAGCCTCAGAATACTGAAATCTGTATTTGTTTTATCTTTTTTTCCTTCTAATTTGTTATTCTTTTCTAAATAACACACTGTTATTTACTCAAAAATAACACACAATTATCCTTGTTTTTATTTATTTGTTTGATTCTATAATCTCTGGCTTTTTTGGCATCCGTCAGGAACTGAATTTCAAAATAAAAATAACCGGAAACAGACGTAGGCCTATAAGGGACATTTCGGTATGAAATCCGAAAAACATTTCGGAGTTTAGGATGGCCGAAGACACTAAACTACCCATAATCCTCAGATATCGTTTGGGACTACAGTCCCTCTGATTAATCTTCAAGCTCAGATTTTGGATGTTGGAGTGGCAGTGCGCCAAGGTTACGCCGATCG
>NW_011360581.1:0-1790 GCF_000735185.1 Notothenia coriiceps | reverse complement strand
CAACGGCAATGTCCGTGGCTGTCTCCTCCTGATTGGTGGAGTTGGCCCAATAGCCGTTGCGCCACTTCTGTGACATCACAGAAGTGTTCAAATCTGGATCAGTCTGTATCAGATCCGTTGCAGCCCCTTTTTAAGAGATTTGGGTATGGAGGAAAATAGAGAGCGTTGTGTTTTCTGACACTTGGTGAGTTCCCTGGAACACCGGGGACACATGTTCATGTATACAAGACGTACAAAAGTGCATTTTGCATGATAGGCCACCTTTAAAGAAGGCTTTTTAAATGTTGCATACTACATACATATCATGTGTGTTGCACCTCACCAGGAGAACCAGCAGGAGGAGCTGGAAATGCCCCCCCTGCCCCGCCGCATGGCTGCAGAAGAGGGCAAAGTTACCCAAGGACATCTGAGAGATACGGGAAAAAAAAAGATAAGAAATATTGTGCTTTTCTGACTTTTAAATACATAAACAGAACCAAATTAGAACATTGAAAACCAAGCAAAGTCATGCAGAGAAGTCTGAACACAGGTCGAGTCTTTTTTATATGATCTCATTCTTCATTAGTGCTGAGGGTGAGAGGGATGCAACCCAAAGTGGACCTGGAATGCGAGCACGCTGAACACGGAGCCGAGCAGCAGCCGCTGATATGGAGCGTGACGGATCATCTTCTTTAGAGACGAGAGACAGGAGGGACGCTGTCTGTCCTCCGAGACCAGAGGAGCTGCAGGTGAAGACAAGATAACGTCAAAGACAGAAGAGAAACACCAGGAACAATCAGAATGAACTTCATTTAAATCATCGTGCACCACCAGGGACTTTTTTGAGTTAAACACACATGGCTTCCTATAAAGGTTACATATTCTGCAAAATCCACTTTTGTATGTATACATAAATATGTGTGTGTCCCCTCTGTGTTAAGAGACTCTGGACGTTTCAGGAACAAAGACCCCTCTCTTTAAGTCCTGATCCTTTTGATGTCAAAAATAAATCATAAAGTCTTCATTAAAAAAATGCACTGTTATTTTATTTTATTAATGTTATAATTAAGTTTATTGTCATTATTTGTATGGTAGTAATTCGAAATGTAACGAATATTTAGGCTTGTTTGTCACGGGTAAACAAGGCTAAATATTCTTTACATTTGAGTGGAACATGATGAGGTAAAGAAAGTAAATAAGTGTTATTTATAATATGTGTCCTGGACGCCTCACCTCGCTGCTCCTTCACCCCGAAGAAGAGCACGAGGCTGCAGAGGAAGAACACGGAGCCCATCACCAGAGAGGAGGTCAGGAACGCCTTCCGCTGCCGGGAGGAATGCATTCACAGATTCAACAAATAAAATAAATGTATTTTTCTGTTAATCCTTTTGGGATTCGTTTGCCTTCAGATTACGTTGTTTCTTCCACTTTAATCGTTTTTTAATTTCCAATTGATTCATTGTGTTCGTCAGACATGAATTCATATCTTGTTTATTAAGAGCTTGCTGTATTTGATTTAAGTGAATTCTTAATTAATAAACAACCCAATAAATGTAAAAATTTAAATACTCCAGTGCATCTGTTTATTTTAAAATTAACAAATCCCATATTAACTTAATTATTGAGTTCTCTTTCCGTCTTTCTCTGTTTATAGCTTGAGCCATGTATTTATTTATTATCATGGCAGCTTATCCCTCTAGGCTAATCACACACACACACACACACACACACACACACACACACACACACACACACACACACACACAACACACACACATAACACACACAACACACACACACAACACACACCA
>NW_011360580.1:0-1721 GCF_000735185.1 Notothenia coriiceps | reverse complement strand
TATATTTTTTTGAAAATCTAGTGTATTCATCATTTTCCTACACATTTATTCACAGGTGTCTTTAACCTGGAAGTTGCTCTTTAAATTCTATTCAAAGTGGTCTTAAAAAGGTCTTAAAAAGTCTTACATTTGAGTTGGTGAAACCTGCAGGAACCCTGTCTCTACATTAACTTTCTTAAAAGGGCTTGACAGGTAGGTACCCCCAAGTTAACAAACAGCTGGCTGGCACTGTGCCATCTTGCTACCCTCACCAGCAACCATAAAGCATCATTGTATGCAACTTTTAGTTTTTGCATGCTTCTAGCCTTGTAGTTACTCCACAGGTGAGCCGTGTACAATGGTGTACAGAACGCTTTAAAAATGATACTTTGACATCTACAGAGCACTTGTGAAATTTCCGCATTAATATTTTTGACTGGGCATACAGTTTGCAGCGTTTTCTATGGCTGTCTTTGTCATCTGTAAGATCATCAGAAATATAATGACCAAGGTACTTCATCTCACTGCACACAAGAAGAATGTTGCTACTGAGAATAAAATTAGGAAATACAGCCTTTTTATCGTCTTTACTTCGCACAATCATGATGCTACTCTCCTTGGCGTTATACTTAATATTAAAATCAATGCCATACTGGGAACAAATCCTCAGAAGCTGTTGTAAGCCAGATAGCTAACATTCACTAGTTATATTTTTAAATTGGTAGCTAATGTACGCTAGCTAGCTAGATACATAGACAGTGAACGCTAACTAGCTTAATATATGTGAGAAAGATAGATAAAATGTTAACGTTTGTTGGCTAAATAGCCAACATTCGCAAAAGTCTGCTAGCTAAATAGCTAGCATTCACTAGCTAAAAAGCACACTGACAGGTTAATTGAGTTCAGTCTCTGGTTAACTTGTTAGCACGGTGGACCTTTGTCTACCCTTATGGCTGTGAGAGATATTATTTAGTTATTATTATTATTATTATTATTAATAATCTGTGCATATGAGCTTTAAAATGCAGTCCGACCAGCTGATATGTTTTGGCACTTTAGTAGCTCCTCATAGCAGGGGCCATGCATTTACACCGCAATACACTACATAGTTTTTAAAACATATTTCCTCATATGACATTTTGGGCCATTGTCATATTATGTCATCCTGCAGTCACTAACAGAGGATCACTGTGGTACTGTAAAACCATCCAATCACTGCAGTAGTGCTGTAAATGATCCCAAATGCATTGTTTGCAATGCTGTTTGTGCTAAACCTCTTAGGACTAGGACATAATAGTCAATGGGTCAGACCAAATATTGGTACCATCCGAGGTGGCAAAACATTTGTGGTACCATTTTGTTCATATGGTCCATATAAGTACATTAAGCCATGATAGACTTTCCAACTGAGTAGCTTAGCGGAGTTACATGCTACCCCATTATTGATCAAATAACGCATTTTGTCACTTACAAAGTTTGACGGTATGTTCTGTGTTTGTCTCTGCTATGTGGAAAATGGTAATGAAACTTGCCTGAATGAATATTATATAAGCTTTGTATGTTCTATTTGGAATATATTTTCAGATTTTTGGGGAAGAAGCTCATTTTGTTGCTTTTCAGATAATGTTATTGGAGCAGCATGTTATTGCCATTTTACATGTTATCGGACACTCCATCTGATATACCGGTATGTAGACATACATTTTTAGTTAAGATGTATAGTTAAGATTAAGTTAATATTT
>NW_011360579.1:0-1608 GCF_000735185.1 Notothenia coriiceps | reverse complement strand
CACACACACACACACACACACACACACATACACACACAGAGACACACACACACACACACACACACACACACACACACACACACACACACACACACACACACACACACACACACACACACACACACACCGTCTAATCAGTCTAATGCAAGATCAAAAAGCTTTGGATATCTTTACGAACCACTATCGCTGTTTGATGGTAACGCTCATGCTGGCAGAAAGCAAAATACAAATATATCGTAGAAAATATCCTAAAATATATGAAATAATTCATTTAAAAACCAAGAGAATACAAATTAAAACAGGCTACAATCGAAAAAGATAGTTTGAAAAGAGTAAAAACGAAAGTGCAGCGTAAGATATGAACAGATATTTGATTTAATAAAAGGAAGCATCAAAAAAGTTTTGATTTAAAAGACGTGAGAATGGCAGCGGGCCTGCAGTTTTCGGAAAGCTAAGCTACGTTTATTTATATAGCATATTTTCAGGCAATTCAAAGTGCACACACAATAAGAGAAGACAAAAGAAAGACACACAATAAAGAAACACAATGGAATAACAGATTCATAAAAAACATGCGTGAAAGAGATACAGAATAGTTTAAAACCAACACTGTAAATGCTGCAAGAAGTGTGAGGATAAAACAACTTATACTTAGTAAGGTCATTGTATACCGAAATAAAACACATTTAAATGAAATCAAAAGTCAAGTAAGTGAACGACCCCTCGTCCTGAAAGCCCTTTAAGGACGTCTCTCTGAGAAGTGCTGAGACATCTCTTCCCTCGACGCTCTGGTATCAGCTCCATCGTCTCACTCTGCAATCTTCAACTCTGCACACTGCGTCGCTCACCTGTTCCACTTAACCGCTCGCAATTAATCCAGGAAGTCCCGCTGAGATAAAGGATCCCGGCAGCCAATTGTGGCTCCTCTGACGAATCCACTCACCTGGTTGGCTAGATTGCAATCAGCGGTGTTGATTGAAAGGCAAGGACACAAAAGGACAAAGACGAAATCACTTAGGCAGCCTATTAGCACAGGAATGGTGTTTCCATTCGCTTCAATACAGTCAGCACTGATCATCTGCCGCTGATAAGGGGGACAGGTAGCAGACCTCATGGGGGCTGTGAGGAGGTGTGTGTGTGTGTGTGTGTGTGTGTGTGTGTGTGTGTGTGTGTGTGTGTGTGTGTGTGTGTGTGTGTGTGTGTGTGTGTGTGTGTGTGTGTGTGTGTGTGTTACCGGTGTGCGTGGATGAGGGCGTTGAAAGCGAGTCCGCTCCTCCAGCTGGACGAGAAGTCTTGAACGTTGACGCCATCGTAACCCGCCGTCTTCCTCTGACACCAGATCAGCAGAGCCTCCTTCGCCGAGCGCTTGGCCTTACTGCCTCCCCCATCCAGCTGGGGGTGAGGAGGGAGAGGAGAGGAGGTGAGGAGGTGAGGAGGGAGAAAACAATGAAAGAGAAAAGAGGAGAAGGATATAAAGAAAAGGAGAAGAAGTCAAGAGCAGGTGGAGGAAGACAGGCAAATAAAAGAGAGACGGATCAAATAAGAACTACGAAAAATATGGAAATAAGGAAAGGTACGTTTATTTATATAGCACATTTTCAGACACAG
>NW_011360578.1:0-5394 GCF_000735185.1 Notothenia coriiceps | reverse complement strand
ATAGCTGCTACAGGATGTCTTTGTTGGGATATGAATGCTAACAGTTCAGCTAGTAGGACTGGGGTTGCAAAGGGGCGGAAAGTTTCTGGAAAGTTTCCATGGGAAGTTAAGCTGGGGAATTTTGGAAATATTCGATGCAAAATTAAACAAAAAAACATGACATTTCAACAGAATTCTTTTTTTTTTTTTAAGTAGAAAAGAACAAGTTTTAATTTTCATTAAAGAAGAACGAAAACAGGAATGTTGAGTTAAATGTTACTCATACCCCCCAAACCCACTCATTAAAAAATGAACAAAAATGCCCATTCAAAATGTTAAATGAAAAGATCCCTTCTCCCTCCAAAAAGTCTTTCAGTCAACGGGCTCTTCCTGGGCCTCATCAACATCCAACTCTGAGTCTTCCTCTTCAGTGTCACTGTCCAGCCTTGTTGAGGAGGCTCTTTGTCAGGCTCAGAGAGCCTTAGGTTTGCCCGAATGCCAACCAGTTTTTCCACTCTCACATTTGTGAGCCTGTTGCGAACCTTTGTGTGGTCTCAATAGCCATGCAGTAAGCAGTGTGCTATGGCATGGATATTCAAGTGTACTTGAATGGCATCTGTTTGTTTTAGTCAAGATTATACTAAAATGTACTTTCCCCAACTATTTTTAAGTTCCCTATGAAGAGCCATCCTGCAATTTAGAAAATTCCCAGTTTATTCCCATAAATTCCCTTTTATTCCCGTTTATTCCCGTTTATTCCCATAAATTCCCAGTTTATTCCCATAAATTCCCGTTTATTCCCGTGGAAAGTTTCCATCTTTGAAAATTTCCGGAATTTTGCAACCCTAAGTAGGACTGACCTTTCCTCACTTCTGCACCAAAGGTCCCGTGTACACCGAGATGATCAACAACCTCCTGCAGCCAATCGTTGAGGCCAAAGAGTGCCGTCTGATCCGACAGAATGTTTTCCACGCTCTTCCCAACACGGCCAACACTCTGATCGGCCGCGCTGCTCACATCGCCGTCCTGGACTCTGAGCTGTTCCTGGAGAAGTTCTTCTTAGTGGCGGGGCTCAACTACTTCAAGTAAAGGTGCTAAACTGCAGGATAACAGGACAATATGTGTTGGTGACCTTCACGTTGTACAGTATATTCAATGTATATATGTCAAAGAAAGCTTGTAAATACAATTTGTTAAGATTGTTAGCAGCTGTTTAAAAAAAACATCAGTGTATTGTGACTGTTGAAAACTCCCAAGTCTGAGTTTGACGTGTAGCCGTGCAAAACAAAACAACAGACAACTATAATTATGGATGTTTTAATGGCCTTATTAATAACCAGTCAGCAAGAACACAAACAGATGCTAATTATTGTCAAAAGCATTTAACTTCTTTCCCTTTAGAGATGGTTTGAAACGGCTGGTTGATAGGATTGTTTCATAACCACAAAACCATCATAACTATCTTTAGACTTGAGGCAATAGATGAGCAGCATTTATCCCCTTGATTGTACATGAAGTATTTTGTTGTACAAAGCATATATGTTCCTTTATACAGAAATTAATTTATTGTTTTAAATTATTCATTTTGTATCTGCTTGAGTGTCTATATTGTAAGTAGTCCATCTAAATGTGATCCTTTGTGTGTTGTCTTCAAGTCTATCAAATTAAAGCATACAAGAGAGGTGAACCCTAATACTTAACCCTCCTATTGCCTTTGTTTTCCCCCTCTTGCTTTGGTGTTCACGGTCAAATTTGACCGGTCCTGTTTTAACTGTTCAAAACCATTAATCATCAAATTTCATTTAACACCCTTTCAAACTGAACATATAGTATCAGACTACTGGTATACATGAAAAACTGCATGATCCGGATGGTTACTAATTCCTTTTCTTTATGGCGGTCATGTTTGCCCGGGAACACCTTGGGTGTTACAAAGTTGACTAAATCATCCAAAATTCAATGAAAGTGGTGATCAGCAATTGTATATGTTCAAATGTCAACTGTGAAGGATATCATAAAGCCTTAATGCAATCTAATGTAAAACAAAAAAGTTATGATTGATGAAAGCAGTAAATCGGTCAGATTTGACCCGAAGACAACAGGAGGGTTAAGTGAAGTGGATATCTAGTTTCTACACATTTCATACAATTTAACTCATGGATTCTGATATATATAAATGTAAGGCTTCAGTATGGGAGAGCAATACAGCATCTTTTAATTGTGTCTATCTGCTGTGCTAGCCTTGATGTTTAATGTATTGTTTGCACTAATTGATTGCTAGATGATTTACTGCTATCATTGGCCAACTGCTCCCTTCAGTTGTCGTTCTGTGTTTCTCAAGCTTCCCTTGAAAACATAAATTTGTATGTATTGACGAATTAAGTGGCCAAAAAAATGCAAATGAAAACCACTATTACTAGCATGACTTCAACGTCTCTGTTAGCTAAAGGCTGACTATTGTTAATGTAATGTCCCGTCAACCTATAACCTATAACTTCAGATCAACAGATTTATTTTCTCATCTGAAAATCTAAATGATGTTGTTTTAAAATAGACCTATTGGACTGCTTGGCTTAAATACGTTGTGTATCTGGGTTTTCATGATTGGGTTGCTGATAGTTAGCATGTCTGCATAGTTAGCTGGACATGCTAACATCGTAGCCCATGTCTGTTTACTTAGTCGTTCATGCTAACGTCCGAAGCCTTCAAAATATTGATTGGTTACTGTTACAGTAGTTTGCATGCCTGGTCAGTTAGCCGGATATGCTAACGTTCGTAGCCTTGCAATTAATTATTGGTTACTTTCAGTTAGCATGCCCTGAGAGTTAGCCGGACATGCTAACGTTCGTTGCCTTGGGATTAATTATTGGTTACTTTCAATTAGCATGCCCGGATAGTTAGCCGGACAGGCTAACATAGCCTTGGGATTAATTATTGGTTACTTTCAGTTAGCATGTCCTGATAGTTAGCCGGACATGCTAATGTTCGTAGCCTTGGAATTAATTATTGGTTACTTTCAATTAGCATGCCCGGATAGTTAGCCGGACATGCTAACGTTCGTAGCCTTGGGAATAAATTATTGGTTACTTTCAGTTAGCATGCCCGGATAGTTAGCCGGACATGCTAACGTTCGTAACCTTGGAATTAATTATTGGATACTTTCTGTTAGCATGCCCGGATAGTTAGCCGGACATGCTAACTTTTAGAAGCTTGTAAAATTCTTAATCTTTTGGAAAGGCTAGAAAAAGAATGCTGAGCATCTTCCTTACCATGCACACCGCTTCAACATGTGTAGGCCTACCGTAGAAAGCTTGACAGGCCTATCGTACATAAATAAACGTTTCAAGCTTTGATTATACAATAACTTTTCAGGAGTGGGGTTTAGCAAACGGTCAATTACTTTGATAAACAGCATTGAAGCAAATATAAAAGCATTATTGCTTGATGACTTATTTCAGTTTTTCCTTGAATCTCGTGAGATGGACACAGAAAAAAGGCTTTGTGATACAATTAACTGCAAATCTAGCAAACAATGTATATGAAAGATACTCATTATCCATGACCAGCCTATATACAGTACAATCTTATGCTCTAATGACCATCACTTCTCTAATGAGCCGCTTTAAATTAAAATGGTCTACACCATACATTTAATAAGGCACTCATTATTTTTTAAATTGCTTGAATCAGGACGTCATTGCTTTTGTTTTCTCGTTTGATTTTCCATAATGCACACACAACCACAGCCAAGATGCCCCTTCATTTCTTACTAATCGACTTTAATTTGATGCGTGATGAAAGCAGGGAAGCTCCTTTATACAGTAACAGACACAGACTCATGTTATTTTTAGTGCTGATATATTTTGATAATCTCGTTAGCATGAGAGTATTTTCCTCCACAACCTCTGCTGTCACATTCAAGCGTCACACGAAAGATGCCGTTTTCCAGAATTCTGCGTGAAGACTGTTTCCCATCGCTGAGCTGTCAATCAAACGATGTTTACATTTTGACATAAGCAAACTGTTATCATAGTGTTGCCACAGACGTCTCATACCCAGCGGTAGTTGAGAGTCTGCTGCATATGTATGTACACATAGAGCTATATTTAACCTTTGCAATGGTTTGATAGCAAGTGCACTTTATTGACAACCTTGAATCAACTTCCACAAACTTCCACAAACACTTTTTTCCTTGTGTTTGTTTGTGTTTTCGGTTGAAACATGCACTGCTTCGTTCAGGCTGAAGGTCGCATTGTAAAACTGACCACGGCTGTCCATCTTGGCCATTGTACGGTCTTCAAAGAGAACAAAAGATGACATTGCAAAGTGCTCTTTTTTTGTCGCTGTGGCGCTGCACAGTAAACAGGTTGTCACGGTGATTGACTCTAATCAAATGGGCTCAGGATGCAGAGATCGCTCTCAAAAAGCCACTCAGCAAAGCTGCGTAATCAATTTGTGGTGGCCGCCATGCATCATGCATCACTTCTCAATCCCCCCCCATAACACAAACACACACTGCATAGTGATGAGGCTGAGGCTTGTTTGCGTTTAAGGCCATGTGTGTTTACCCAGAAGGGTCAGTAGGAATCAATGGAGCAAAATAAGTGTTGAGACAGACCCATTCAAGGGCAAACACCGAGTGGAGATGTTTCGTGAGATGGATTGACTGTATGGGAGGTTTTACTTGAAGGCACGATCAGAAATATGTGTATCTACGTTTCATTTTGTGTCTAAATATGTCTCTGAGAGTATTACGTGTACATGTAGGCTGCTGTCAGGACTTCAGAGGTGATCTATTAACCCTAAAGATCATCGCAAGTGCTGTCAACCTTCAAAATAGCTGACTTGAACCTTTTTGTATTTGATTGCCCTTTACTGAGATTAAACAGTTTATGTGTGTGGACTGTGGAGGAGGAGGGTGTGTAAAGTGTGTGTGAGAGGAGGAGGGTGTGTGTGTGTGAGAGAAGATGCGCTATCATTGTCTGCTCGTTGCTTTGACATCCTTCATGTGTCTGATCTGAATGTAGAAATAATGTTCGACTCCACTGTGAAGAACATGTATTTATTTCATTCTGCACTTCTTTTGCTGAATGTAAAGTACAGTAAATACTTCATCCGTGACAATACTCCTCTAATATTTTTATATGTTGCTGACTGTACTGTATGTATTCCTAAGTAGCTTGTGTTCCATGTAAAAATATAAATACAAATATATAGAGATCATAGTATTATTATGAACAGATATGACGTTACAATAAAAATGTTCCTTTTCCATAATTATCGTGTCCACGGTTTGTGTTTATTTGGCTGGCTTTCAATTTTCTGTTTGCTTTATATTTGTTGCTTTTATTTTTGTCATATTGGAGGTATCCCTCTAAAGCAGTGTTTCTTAACTGGTCAGGCCTCGGGACCCAC
>NW_011360577.1:0-1420 GCF_000735185.1 Notothenia coriiceps | reverse complement strand
AACCCTAACAATAATCCTAACCCCTCACACCAGATACTGACTAGTTTTCCTGACCCCCCCAATAAAGCAAAACTGCACGTTTCAGAGTGGCCTTTTATTGTGGCCAGCCTAAGGCACACCTGTGAAATAATCATGCTGTCTAATCAGCATCTTGATATGTCGCACCTGTGAGGTGGGATGGATTATCTCGGCAAAGGAGAAGTGCTCACTATCACAGATTTTTTCAGATTTGTGAACAATATTTGAGAGAAATGGTTATTTTGTGTATATAGAAAATGTTTTAGATCTTTGAGTTCATCTCATGAAAAAAGGGAGCAAAAACAAAAGTGTTGCATTTATATTTTTGTTCAGTGTACATAAATAGAAAGTTGTTCTGTACTCTAAGTAAGCAAACACTCTCTAAATCGAATTGTTACATTCAGAGTTCGGTCTTCTTCCTCATTGCCTTTTCAATTCATCCTTGAAGTGAACTGGCTAATGCATCATAAATGCAATAATATACTCTTTAAATGAGCACTTCCCCCCCCAGTGATATTAATATGTAATCCAATCTAGAAATTAAAATGTAGAAACTGACATTCAATATGAAATAACGAGTGACAGAACCCTAATAAAGCAGCTTATTTGTTTAGTGTGATAGTTTCCATTTCTTTCTCTGTCTATAATGAAAGATAAGAAAGCACTCAATCAGGGCAGGGACATATAATATCCTTCGCATAATGGTAATGCTGAGGGATTAATGTCTTTCATTAAGACTCTAGCTAACCGCATCTATAAAATGTTGAATTTTCTCAAGGGTTTCATCCCTTTAAGTTTATTTCTGACATTTAAGATGCAGTAGAAGTGACAGATGACTAAAGGCTCACTTTCTTGGACAGTTTGACAAAATGTCCTTATAGAAAGCTTGAAAATCGCTCTTAATTTAACATACTTATAGATAAAGCTGCAACTGACAACATTTGATGTTTATCCAATATTCAGCTCTGCATTAAGGAAATACAATTTCCATCATAGCTCTACTCCGTAATGTCCTTTGGTGTTTTATATCAAACTGTGTCTGTGAAAGGGAGATTCTGTGGACATGTTGTAGCATTGGATCGGATTTGGACAGTCTGTCTTCAACAATTACAAAAGTGTAGATGAAATACTCTCGCATTTTCCACCAAAAGCAGCACTTCAGAGAGCAGACTGAGCACAGTGAGACAGCACAACACAAGAGCCCCAGACTCTGAACAATAAGCACATTAGCTTCCCTCAATCCTCCGTTTTATCTCACTTAGAAACTTGAACATGTGTCTGGTCCTGCAAAATCTTATTTAACAAGCCACCAAACAAACCAAAGGAAACTGGTCTTCTGAAGTAAGTTTGTGTTAAGAACCTTGACAGACACTTGGACTCAAATGCACGACTCAAAAGAAAG
>NW_011360576.1:0-1964 GCF_000735185.1 Notothenia coriiceps | reverse complement strand
AACTCAAATACCTGTACTTTCTACTTCTTACATGTTGAACACAAATACCTGTACTTTCTACTTCTTACATGTTGAACTCAAATACCTGTACTTTCTACTTCTTACATTTTGAACCCAAATACTTGTACTTTCTACTTCTCTCATTTTCCAAACAGGCTGGTTCCTTTAGTCTGAATGTGTGTTTGGTGGCGTGATCATTATTATTTAGAGTCATTGCGTGCCTATTGATTTGAACACGATCCGTGTATCCATCATTTCCTGGTCTTCTCTAAAGAAGAGGGACCAATGAAAACGTTGTCATGTTGCCGTTGGTCACCATGGAAACATTCATTAGCTAACAATGACATTATTGTTCTATTAATATAAAGGGAGGTCAGGTACTCTTTAAAACAGCTGCTAGTTATGGGTACTTTTTACTGAAGTACATTTCAAAGCCTCTTTACTTTTACTTGAGTAAAGAAGTTTAGTCAGTACTTCTACTTTCACCAGAGTATTTTTAAACACCAGTATCTGTACTTCTACTTGAGTAAAGGATGTGTGTACTTCTACTTGAGTAAAGGATGTGTGTACTTCTACTTGAGTAAAGGATGTGTGTACTTCTACTTGAGTAAAGGATGTGTGTACTTCTACTTGAGTAAAGGATGTGTGTACTTCTACTTGAGTAAAGGATGTGTGTACTTCTACTTGAGTAAAGGATGTGTGTACTTGTGCCTTCTCTGCCTGTGGACAACAACACACACTCTGAGATAAAAGACACAAAGAACTGATGAATAACTCTTTCTCGTGCGTTATTGATTTACTCGTCCTTGCATATCTATGAAGTTTATTATTCCCTCTGAATCACATCAGCTTCAAAAGGAGGAGGGAAATCAATGGCTTATTTACCTCATCTTGGATCTTCTTTTCCTTCAGTTTCTGCAGCGAACTGGAGACGTGTTTTGATTTGCCACCATCGAAATGGATGTATAACCCCCCGAGCTGCTTCATCCTGATGCCAGGGTCAATACGGCTGGACAACTCTTTCCTGGAACACAGACAAACCTCCTCAGGCTCACAGATAACGATCATTCATAACAATAACGAGCGTGGCTGTACTTCTTAAATCGGCTCCGCTCTTAAAAGTTTTTCTGTATATTTGAAAAGAAGAAAAAAACAAGAAAAGATCGATACCAAAGTGAGGAGTTTAATTGTGTATAATGGAGACTGCTGTTTATCAATTGCAGTTTAAATTCCTCTCCCTTGTTGACAATCAGCTGGTTCATAAGCAGTCATTAGGTCAGTGTTCTCGTCTTTGCGTACAAGTTGTTTATTTTAGTTTGATCTCACGGTCTACCCGTCTATCTTTGTCATCTGGTGAGAACGGTTTAATTGTCTGTGTGAGGTAGATGCAAGTAACTAAAGGAGAATGAAGGAGACATTCAAATGACAAAACAAAGATATCAGTGAACTTTGAAGAGGACAGGAAGGAGCAACTAGGACGTGAGACCAAAGTATTACAAAATGCACAAACAGTTCGTTTTGGTCTTTTTGTGGGATTTGTCTACGGCTTTAGGATCCATCATTCTGGACGACTAGCTTTATTTAAAGGTCCCATGTCATGCTTTTCTGGTTATCACCCGTCCTCTTGTTGTTATGAAGGTTTTTCTGCATGTAAACGGTCTGCAGAGTCAAAACCAGGGCTCGAGCTTAAGGACGTCCCGTCGTCCCGGGGCCGAAAAAAATAGTGTCAGGGAGGATAAAAAATAATTTTGGGACGAATTTGGGACGAGAGTTAAAATAAAAATACCCTGCTAACTCTACTACAAACGGCGATGAAAATGAAATCGACTGCAAGTTGTGTGTAGCACACAGTTATGTCAACATAAACACACAAAACATTTAGCAACCCGCGAAACACACACAGACAGACAGACAGACAGACAGACAGACAGACAGACACACACACACACGTAAGCTGTGCCCAT
>NW_011360575.1:1165-3202 GCF_000735185.1 Notothenia coriiceps | reverse complement strand
GCTTAGGGCCCCCAAAAGTCTAGGGCCGGTCATGAACACATCTGTCCATCAGACAGAGTGCTGCTGTGCCTCCTGTCATCATTAATGGACGTCTCTTTAAAATGACCGCTCAGAGGAGAGGAGTTCTCATTTCTCTAACCGCCATGCTGCTTCCCCTCCTCTCTCCTCTGCTCCCCTCCTAAGTCTCGAGGATAGGAGTCGAGGAGGGGAGTTAGAGAAATTAGAAAGTGCCACTGACTGGCGATATTCACCACTATTAAACATCTAATTAATTAGCTGCAGGTGGTTACACTGTAGGCAGTAATCTCTATTAGCGTTGTGTGTTTCACACAACGCACTTGTTATATAACCGGTAAAACAAAAAAATAAATGTGAACTAAATATCACATCGGCATAACCACTAGTTTGTGACACTTACACATTCATTATACATTTGTGTCACTACTTTTATACATCTTTTCATTACTTTAGCTTACCTGAAAATACAGAAACCAGCACTGCAAAGTGGATGCATATGGTCTTAACTCCACTTGGCGGTAGCTTATAATGTCTTAGGACGTGTTGTGAAAATGTAAATATTACTTTGCATAGCATCACCAGCTTTATCAACCTTTAGTTGCCAAAGGAACAGTTTACGCTTCTGAATGAACTTTAATGAATTTATAACAGTTTTTCATGCAAGAAACTAACTATTTATATGATCAAAAATCTTTTCTTTTTTTTACATTTACAGCAACGTATAAAGCTGTGAGGAGCTGCTGGCTGTATGAGAGTGCCTGTGAAACAACTCTGCTCGCTAGATAGCTAACGTGCGCTAGCTAATCAGCACACTGACAGGTTAACTGAGTTTGTCTCTGGCTAACTTAAAAACAAATAATTGCAGTAAAGCAGTTGCCCTCTGCCTAGTTGCAGAAAGCGGTCTTACTTAAAAACATGTTATTAGGATTTATTTGGGCAACCAGTGCCTTTATTTGAGAGAGGATGACATGCAGCACTTGGTCCTGGGCTGGAATTGAACCGGGTCCTCCACTTGGGGACCAAGCTCCAGTACATGGTCTCCGACTGAGCTATACAACAGCCCGGTCTTACATCATTTGAGAGCCTGGCCAAAAGTTGTCTCCTATACTGCATAAAACCTGCTTTTTATATTGAAGGTATGTACTTCCTGTAGTTGCACTCACTCACAAAGACTCATGTTGACCAGTAACATCCTGGTGGAGAGCAAGTAGAAAACATTGATTCAACTTTTTTGTTGATGCTGATGCTGAGCATTATACTGAACAGTGGGGTAGGATGAGATGTTTTCCTTGGAAAATCCATTCCTACAGACCTTTTCCCCCCCGCTCCTACTTAAGCGGATATTGAGCTCTGTTAAAGGTATTATGTAACCCCCCCTCAGATGTCTTCAGATCCTGGTGTCCCTGCATGCTTTATGCATAAAAAGCCAATCATTAAGAGCATGGAAACTATGCATGTTTGCGCTCTTTGAGTTTTGCCAACAGGATAGAGACAAAGCTGTTGCTAAGCTGAATTCTTCGCTACTGAAGAAATGCAGTGTTTGTGCTGAATGTTTGGGTGCCCCCTCCCCGGTGATGCCCTGCGTGCTGGCACCCTGACCGGGACTCTGTGGGCTAGATGAGTGGTTGTTTCCATTCAGAGTCCTGCTCCTCTGCAGCTTCAGTCCTCACTTTATAATAGTTATTGCTAATAGATTATTATTATATATGATAATTAGATAATAGTTAATAGATTTAGATAATCTGTCTAACACTGATCTTAGGTTTGAGTTCTTACCAGAATCCGTGCATGGGTAAATATGTGTGTGTCCAGAACATAATGGCAGTCAGGCGCATAATAAGGCTCGGAGGCCCTCGGACCAGGCTTTAGAAACTCTGGGGAGACACTTGGCACCAACTGGACACTACATCATTTGTACAAAGGGGTATTCATGAACATATATGCACACACACACACACACACACACACACACACACACACACACACACACACACACACACACACACACACACAAACACA
>NW_011360575.1:0-1133 GCF_000735185.1 Notothenia coriiceps | reverse complement strand
AACTCACAACACACCTGACGCACGTCCATCAGCTGCAGGAGGCTGGCTGCCGGCAGCAGAACCTGACACACACACACACACAGAGAGAAAGTGTCATTTTAAACATTCACACACACACACACACACACACACACTTTCTGCTTCTAAGACAATGACAAATGAATAAATAAAGCAGATACGAGATAAAGTCATTTACAATTATCCACTTATCTAGCTGCTAAATGGCTCCAAAGGCTCAGGTTTGCAGTTGGTGAATGCAACATGATAAGTTGATATAGATAATAACTTTGGAGTTAGTTGAAAGCCTGCATGGTGCGTCCTTGTGAGACGCAGGGCCTCGTGACAAACTGCCGCTATCTAACAAAATGTAAATGATCCAGGGCTGGCCTGCCTTGCCTCTGGATTTATTTGCTAGTTTGTACTGTGAGCCTGCTCATTTAAACATTGGATAAGGAAAGTCCTCTCTCTTCAACCGCTATCTATGTAATATATAAAAATGTGTTTGTGTGTGTACATGTACATTAAAAGCACAAATGGCTTGAAAAGGGGAAATAATGTCTTAATTAGTTACGTGGCTTAATTGAATGGAATAATCATAACTTTTTTGTGAGAAACTAACTCACTACTTCTACTGGGTATAAAGGCATGTTACCCTGTTTCTGGCCATGGTCGCTGGTCTGCATTTATAACAGGCCTAGGTACAGATTCACATATTTGTATCAATGCACAGCAAAGCTTATGGGATAAAAGATCAGTGAAATTAAAAGACTGCTTTGATGTCATGTTTTGTGGGGGAAGAAACTGTGTGAGGCACTGAAAGGCAGGGAGACAGTTTGGGTGGCCGGGGAGTCAGGACTGGTACAGAGTGTAGCACCAGGGTGTACCAGGTCCTGTCATACCCTTGTTCCCACCACCAGTGGCTTACATGACCTTTATTCTCACACACAGAGAATGGTCCACGTTCACAGGATGTCCAATATCCCAGGATCTCCAGCTCCATTCAGTGGGGTGTAAATCATGAGACATAGCGAACATTTTCCATTGTCCATATGTGCATGTGTGGCTGACCATGCAAAGAAAGTGTGTGTGTTTGTGTGCGTGTGTGTGTGTGTGTGTGTGTGTGTGTGTGTGTG
>NW_011360574.1:0-3220 GCF_000735185.1 Notothenia coriiceps | reverse complement strand
TCCTCGAAAGCGGGGGAAGCGGTGCACGTTTTCTGCCCACCACTCCAGTGGATTATCCATTGTGGGGATATGCGGTGTCCGCTGGCAGTAATCCCGTAGCTCATCATCCGCATCACTGTTGACCCGTGTTTTCTTGCTGTTCGTTTGCCTCTGTTCAGTGCTGACGCCGGTCCGTTGCTCACTGGTGCTAGCATTACTGCTAGTGCTAGCTGTCGGCATCTTCAGATGGTTGCGCATAGCAGATGCATTTGTATTTTACTTCAGTACAGCTGTACACAACTGACACTTCACTGTGGAGTTGGTTACATCTTCGTTGAAGTACTGCCATACATAAGAATGTCGGACGTGTTTTGGAGCATTTTGCAGCACCTCGTTTACCTCAATTTTTTTCACGACTAGTCGACTTGGGCCTACAGCGCCGACTAGTGGTAAAGGTAGTCGACTAGTCGATTAGTTGGTGAAACCCCTAGTGTGTGTGTGTTTTTACAGATTTGTATTCTGAATTGAAATGCTGGCTGTGTTGTATTGGAGTTGCTTTTAAAAAAAAGACACATCAGAGGATTAATAAAGACAGATTTAAACTCTGTAAACGCAGAGTGATGGAGTCATTATTTGTGTCATTTTAAATGTGTACTCGTGTGTCAGAAAGAATGCTAATATCATCCTGAAAAGTAAGTAAATAAAAGTAAGTCTGTATATGTCTGCCTCTGTCTCCATGTGCTTTTTAACAGCCACTTTATACACATAATATATTAGCAATACATTGTCGTGGTCATTCTCCTAATTACCTTTTGTCAAGTAAGTGTAATGTATACATACAAACACTAGAGGGAGGCAGAGTTCAAGTCTTAATAAACTTTTTTCTTTTTAAAGAAATGGAAGTTTTAAATATTAAATGTGATTTTATGCAAGTTAATTTGCTTTTCAAAGCTTGAATCACAGTATATCATTCAACAGATCATGTTGTTAAATTAAGATACGTTTTTATTTTTTTTAGGTTTCTCTAGATCCCATAACACACATTAACAGGCAGTATACATAAATACAGTCAGGGAAATAGCTATCCTTGATGACTCATATTTCTGGAAAATAATCAGGCTAACATAGGAAAGTTTTACTCACAGTTGAACGGAAAGTGTATATTTTACGTTATAATTTGAGTAATAATAAAAAAGAAATAGGTAGAAACGTCAATTATTAAGATTTAGTCCAGGTTTAGGTTTGTTTATAGGTTTATTGTTGGACTTTAGAACGAGTGATTTCTCCGCTTATCCCAAATTAGTCATGCTAAGCTAAGCTAATCATGTCACACATACAACAAAACAACCTGAAGATAATTTCTGGTTAGTTAGTTAATACTGTATTTGCACCATTGACTCAACATAAGGGCCATAAAGGTTTGTTAATGACTCTTGATGAATAAAGTTTAAAAAAAATACATGTAACTGGCAGGCGTTGGGAAAGCATAACAACGGTAACTAGCAGGGCTTAGGGTTCACCTGATTATTATTAAAGTCACTCGGTGCTCAGATCCTCAGACGAGAGTAACGTTAGCTGAAAAAAGCTAACATAGCTGCTTATTTTATAGCTTAAGTTAAATGGGAAACGTTTGCTAAGGTTGTAACTTAATAATTTGCCAAAGAAAATAAGAAGAGGAGGTAATGCTTGGCTGTTATTGTCGAAAATACACCTGCTCCCGCGCTTTTCGCTACGAAGCTAGTTAGCATGCTAGCTAAAGCAGTGGATGCTAATAGCTCCAAAACCAAAACAATCTGCCAGCTGTGGAGGATTTGACTTCTTTGTAAACAGAAAAGAGACTTTCTCTAAAGTTTATGTTAAAAACTGGCATCAGGACATGACTGCTGACACTCCATCAATCCTTGGACTACAAAAGGTAAACAATAAAAGATAATTGATAACGTGTAAAGATACTCTGTTTGGAGTTTAAAAAACGTCCTGTATTTAAACTCCCATTTTAAATTCAATTATTATTGTTAAGTATTTGCTTTAAAATATATTCAAATACCAAAAGTGGCTGGCTCATTTTAAGGAAATTCAATATTTATAACTTTACTGGATTATTATTTGTAATCCATCTGAAAATTGGGAGTTCAAATACGTTTTTATTTATTGTACGACTTTTTATAAATACTCCAATTGTACTATTTTCTGAGACAGTAAACAATGCATGTGTATACATACAATTTAAAAGGATTTTATGTACCAATAATAAGTGGCTATAATACCACGTTTTGGATTGATAAGTGATTTATCTGAAAGCTGAAATGCTTACACTGTGTTTCCAGTCAACACTTTCTGTAAATCAAATATAACTTATATAACATAGCTTTTTCTCATATATTTTATATTGTATTATTGCATATGTTTAATACATACTAGAGCAAACTGACCTGGTTTACTGTCTCGAGTAATGCAGACCACTCTGAAATGCCTTCCTGAGGTCTTTTGGAGACGCATTGTTTGCTGAAGGCTCTTTACTGACACATGAAGCAGTGCTGTACATCATTAAAGGTAGCAGGGTGTCCGCGGGGTCTTAAAAAGTATTAAAAGTTGATAAATTAATTTAGCAAAAATGAAGGCTATTAAAAAGTATTAAACGGCATTTTCCAAGGTATTACATTTTGTAGCTTGTTTTCAATAAGTATATAAATTGTCCAAAGAGGTTGTATTCTACAGTGTGCCTGAATGTAATCATTGCGTAGGTGTGTAGTGTGATTCTGTGTAGTTTATTTATGGCATCCCGGGTTTGACGTCATCTGAACAGGACATCGCACGCTCACTGCTTGATAGCACGCGAAGGTCCGTTTACGCCGGTTGATAAACAACATGGTTATGGGGAAATGCAAGTCTGCGTCCAAATGGTTGGAAGATAAGGAGGAAGGACAATCAATACTGTATATAGTCAATGTGAGGTGAAGTGTGTCGCCAAGGTAACCGGTTAAAACTCCAAGTGGCGATGAGGTCTTAAAATGTATGAAAAGGGTCCAAAGATCAAAGAATACTTAAAAGATCCAAAAATACTTAAAGTTCCAAAAATACCGTTAATTCCAAAAATACTTAAAGTTGCAAAAATACCGTTAATTCCAAAAATACTTAAAGATCCAACTATACTTAAAGTTAAAAATATACTTAAAGGTCCACAAATACATAAAGTTCCAAAAATACCGTAAATTCCAAAAATACTTAAAGTTCCAAAAAT
>NW_011360573.1:0-1273 GCF_000735185.1 Notothenia coriiceps | reverse complement strand
CCCTCCTGTTCCCAAAGTAATCTCTCTCTTTATATATCTGCTTGTTCCCCTCTCTCTTTCACTCTGGTGTCTCACCTCTGCAATACACTCCGTCATTTTCCAACACTTCTCCTTAACCCTCCCCCTTTCCTCCTCCTCCTCCTCCTCCTCCTAGGTGGATAAATCGATGGTCCGCCTGAAGCAGCTGAAGAGGCAGCTGGAGGAGGTGGAGGAGGACAACTCTCGCTCCAACGCCCAGAAGAGGAAGCTGCAGAGAGAGCTGGAGGAGCTCACAGACGCCAGTCAGAGCATGGCGCGAGAGATCACCACTCTACGCAGCCAGCTAAGGTATCCGTGTGTGTGTTTTGTGTGTGTGTATGACTGTGTTTTCTGTTTGTTTGACCATCATCATTTATGGTTGTTTTGTTTGTTTTTACCCCCCCCCCATTAACTCAATATGATTTGTTTTGTTGTGCTCTTTTGTTGCATCTGTTTGTGTCCATCTAACACTGACAAACTGTCCATCTGTGTCCGTCACAACATCACTCAGCCTTCCTGAATGGAGACCAGAGCAGTAGGTCCATGTGTGTGTCATATTTTTTTATTTGTGTGTTTCTTTGTCTGTGGTTAATGGGTGGAGGCGCACATGCACAGTTTATTTAGTGCGCGTTTTGGATGTTTTTTTATTGTTTACTTTTTGGCATATTCAAGCTTTAGTTGCTCAACAGATTCCATATAAGTGATTTTACAATAATAGTTGTTTATTAACTCTCACCCACCTTATGACTGACACAATCATCTTTTTCATTGATTTTGAACGACAACCATTAATTACTTAATTTTTAAGTAATGTCGAGAAACAATGCAAGCCATTTGCTGTTTCCAGCTTTTCAAATTCACGAACATTTTTTTTAAGTCTGTTTCTAGTGTGTCATTTAGAGTTGATCATTCCAACAAGTTGAAGTTTAACATGCAGAGGATTCTGAGGGAAATTTGTTTTGCTGAATCCTGATGAAGACAAATTGGCCTTCAACCTCTTTACAGAACAGAGCGAAAAAAACACCAAATAAATAGATTTTGACTGGAAGTATGTGATAGACAAGCTGAGCACAGGTGGAACTGTTGTTTAATGGAAGGATTTCATATATTCCTTTCAGCGTTTCCCACAGAAGTAGTGGTGGTCCAGGCAGGATTTGAATTCGCAACCTTCCTATCATCAGCCCACCTCACTATCCAGTAGACCACCAAAAAGAATAATAATAATACTTTTTTTTTTTTTTTATGAGATCCATTT
>NW_011360572.1:0-3204 GCF_000735185.1 Notothenia coriiceps | reverse complement strand
CGTTCTGCCACACTAGGACGACCGAATATGACAGTAAACAACTGCGGAAACGATAACGGGTCCCAAGGTGGATAGAACGGCATAACACAACGCGGCTCCGTGTGTAAAGGCCCAGATACACCGGCCCGAAATCGGCAGTAAATGGGAGTCGGGCCGAACATGAGCGTGGGCACGCCCTATTCGGAGTGGTGTGCGCCGCACCGTCGGGTCTTTTCTGCCGACCTGACGCCTTTTCTTGCCGATTCAACATGTTGAATCGGCGTCGGGAACACCACCGGAAGTCGGACAAAGGGATAACACTGATTGGCTGTTCAGCTAGCGAATCAGTGCATGAGAAGCGTTAACGGAAGTGAGGGAGGTAAACAAAGGATTTAAAATGGAAGATGGAACACACACGGACGGCTATTTCACCTCATCGGTTTATAGAACTCCTGTTCGTTCATGTTTTCAATGGACGAGAGTGAAAATGGAAAGAAAAACGCTATTTGATGTTTGTTTATATCACGGAGTCTGTTCTTCTTCTCTGTCTTCCGGTTGTTCCGGTTGTTGCCTCTTTTGAATGATGAATACACACTACCGCCGCCTGCTGGTAAGGAGAGTTATTGCCACTCACGCATACGCAGTTCATACGTGCTCGGCTCGGATTTGCGGTGTGTTCCAGTGCGCGAAGTCGGCAAATACGCAGGAGAGTCCGGCGACGCAACAGTCGGTGTCGGCGACTTCTCAGGTGACTGGCCGGTGTATCTGGGCCTTTAGGGTAAGAATATCAGGGTAAAGCTAAATTCACACACAATTTGCTATGCCTTATGGAGAAAACAGCCAGTTTCGTTTCTATGATAAAGTCCAATGCTAGCTTGCTTCCCTTCATTCAGCTGTCATTTGATTGGGCGTCAAAAGGTCAGCAGTAAACAAGCTCAAAGTTGAAATAATTTGAACTTTGAGTGCAGCACTCGGCGCCAATTTTCGAGCAGTGCACATCACCAAAGGTGTCTCCATAGGAACACAAAGGCAATGTCAGTGCAGAGAAATTGTACGTATAGCGTGAATGCAGCTTTAGGATAAGAATATCAGGACATTAAGAAAGAGAGTAGGGCAGTTTATGCCTTTGCCATACTAGGGGAAACATTATTGGGACAGGAAGGGTCCAATAAGGTAATACAGCAAAAATAATTAGCCCTATGCTTTTGTTGCAGGAAGAGTGTGTATCCCTGGGTTTTTGGGGACATTTATCAGACTATTGGGGCTTTAGAATAACGGGCCTTCAGAACAATGGTATGGCACTGTATAGCTTTTGACCCGAGTTAGCTCTCATTTATTGAAGAGTGGCGACATAAACTCTTAAATTAATTAACAAATATGAATCATTTTCTAAAAAAATAGGTAGGAAGAGCTAAGATCTAGCTCTACTGTTTCTGAGATTGGCCCAGGGTGCAGTCTGTATGAAGTCACAGAGTAATCCATACTACTACTGGAAGAAAAATCTAATTTGATAATATTGATGATGATAAGCAGAAAGTGGCTTTCAAGCCTGACTAAATGTCATATTGGACAGTAGACAATGCCCTCCATGCCACTCCACCCACCCCTCCATTGTTCTCCATTTTCCCTGTGTAGGCCCTCGTCGTTTCTCAGCAACAGTGTTAAACAGCTGCACTTTGATGTGAAAAGTGTTACGTAAATGTACCACAAAACAGAACAACAGTAAACAAGTGTGAAATAACTAAGCGGTTACTGGGAGGAGGGCCAGAGGAGCTCTGGTGTGTACGGCATGTGTACGCACATTTACAGGCCTGCAGTTCATCTGCGAGAGTGTGTGACTGTTGGAAAACTGCAGTGTGTTGCATGAATCCTCAACAATTTATAACATCTGGACTTAATTTGCAGTCTAATATGCAATGAAGTCACACAAATAATCTACACTAAATTAACCCATTTTAAGAAGAAGAATTGTGTAGATCTGGAGCATTCTACAAATAATACTTAGACAGATAAGGGAAAGGGTTTTCAAGGTGGTAGAGTTGTTCATGTCCAGCGGGGAGAAGTGGTCCAGATGTGGCTTTATGGGCTGCTGTTGGCTTGGTGTGTGAGAGCATGAAAGAGAGACGGACAGAGATAGAAGGTTCGAAAGCAGAAAGAGAGAGTGTGAGGGAGGGAGGTATGTCATGCTCGCCAAACCACTCAGCGAGACTCTGATTCATTTGGCAACTGCTAGATGGTGGTCTGAGTACAAGAGGCCACCTACAACAGTGTCTGACCTCCAGCCCCCTTTGACTTCTGAAATGAACTCAGCTGTCCTGGCTAAATCTACACCCAGACAAGAGGGATGAGCTGTTGTTGGGGAGAACACACACAGGCAAACATACGCACAAACACACATGCTTGTATTTAGGCCAAACACATATCGGTATGTGTATATGCATATAGGTGTGTGTGCCTGCAACACATGGACATCGTCAAATGTGCTGTAAAAAGAGTTCACATGATGGGAGAGGAAGAGAGGAGGAAATGCCAACGAGCCAATTTCACTTCACATTGTTTGGACGGTTTCAAAGACCCTTTATGTATGCATTCATTCTTAAGAATTCATCACCTTGAGTATTTTTCTATAACATAAAATATTTATGAACAAAATGAAAGTTAAAGTTTGGAATAAAACTTTCCCAGTCATTCATTTAAAAAAAAAAAAAAAAAAATCAGGATTGGGGTTTAGGCTTAGGGTTAGGGTTAGGGTTGGATCAGATGGTACAGGTAACTTACAGATACAACACCATCAGATTTCTATTCCAAAGGCTGTTGAACTGTGACACATTTATTATTCCATATAGCTACGTTTGAGGTAACAGCAAAGTCAAAGACAGCAATCTCTAATGTGAAAACCCTATCAACATTAGCACAACAAAGAGTATTCTTGGCGAATCCTGTAAGAAGAAAGGCTTCAAAAGATAGGTTTACAGATGTAGCGATTCATTTCAGACAGTTTGAAACGCGAGGGCCGTGATTGGTACGTGATCTGCCCTCGCTCAAGGGAAAACCTCCAGCTTGACTTGAGACCGCCCCCGTGATAGATAAATGTAATTATAAAGAAGCCAGCTGCAATGGATCATTGATCCACCAGGGGGTGCAGTGGGGTTCCACACTGGAGCTCATGTGAAATAAAGTCAGATACAGTACGCTGGATGTACAGCGGAACTTTGTTAGGATCCA
>NW_011360571.1:0-3009 GCF_000735185.1 Notothenia coriiceps | reverse complement strand
GAATACATTATTGTTTACAGACGAGAGTAGCATGTGACAACATCCGGAAACCAAACCAGCCGTGAAGTATTTTCTGTATATTTTGGAGTATTGATTACAGCGTTTAGAATGTGTTACATGAAAAGTGATGAAAGAGAATATGAGGAGAAAAGGCGGGTTAAGAATATATTGAATGTGAAAAGTACCAATCCTCTGTTTAAATGCAACAACGGACATTAGAGACGAGGCGAGCCGGCTGGCGGGGAGGAGCCAGCAGAGGATATATATATATATAGCAGCACCGGACCAGCGCTGCACCGGACGAGTGATTCGCCCTCTTCTCTTGCTCATGAGAGCCAGATCACAGCTGTTTTCTGCCTGAACAATATTCTGTCTGTAACACTACCACGCCTTTTTTAAATTAAAGTATCCCATTTGAATCTTCTCAGAGACTCCATTTAGTCTCATTTTAAAGCTTCTCTCCTGGACGCGAGAATAAAGAACATATTTAACACTCATATAGATATATATCCTCCATATGCTGCATAAAGGAAATAAGCCAATATAATGCTTAGCAGTAGGCTACAGATAAATGTGGGCTCACTATTTGGCAAGCAACCGGTCACAGTCGCCCTGTTTATCTCATATCTTATAAAAGCTTATTCATGATTTATACATTGTTCCAAACTTAATTAATAAATGAATTACAAACTATTCGTAAACCCTTTATAAGGGTAGTCTTATTGTAAAGTGCTACCAAAAACTGTTACTAACTTAAAAACTCAACAATATCTATGTTAATCGACTAATTGATCAACAGACATAGTCGTCTAGGTTATTTTGCATCCAAAAATGCAACAAAAAAAATGCTGTTTTCAGACTCGTAAATATAGATATGTGCTAGTTCTGTTTATATTATGTCAATATCTTTGGGATTCAGACTTACAAAACATGACATTTTAAGCCAACGCCTTGGACTTTGAGAAACTGGATGGATTATTTTTCACTATTTCCTTACTTGTTTTATAGACCATATGATTAATCTACAAAATAATAGGCAGATGACTCAATAATGAAGATAAATCATCAGTTCCCTATTCAGACCTAGACCAATTCCCAGTTAACCAACATGTGAGCCGAGAACATGCATAATAACATGAAAAATATGCAGAGTTGACATTTCCTGAAGTTACACTTGTCTCTCAGCCACAATAACAAATGTTCAATTTCATCCAATATGATGCATACAAATAGCATGTTATTGCACGTTGATTGCATGTTCTGTTTCATTGTGGCCGTACAGCAATCACAACAATCTTGTTTACAGAGAATTTACTACAGTAGGTTTCTGTGTAGGCTAACATGCGCTGGTGTTTTTATATAGGGAAATTGTGGAGCAACAACTACTTTGGAAAGTAATTTGATAGACTGCAATATTACACACATGGGTGATAATCAGACCTGTTCTCAACGTGACGTAGCCATTTTGGCTCTCCAGAGCTAGCCCGACGTTAATCCGTTTTCCTCCTGCTTTCATCTTTGGTAATCCTCTCAAAGAAAGATACTCGAAGTCTAGAAAGTCTGCTCTTCCACCGGTACCATGTGCTGCGAAAAAAACAACGAAAAAAAAAAACGTAGGCCTATTCCTTTTGCAAGCTAGCATTAAGCTACATTTCCCTGAGGAACCTCTCTATGTTAACTCTGTTTTTTGGAACATGGTTTTGGTTTAAAACATAAGTCCAACAAGTCCCAGCTTGTCGATACATTGGTGTTTTTATTTAAAGTGTTTCTCCTCAAAAGAAAGACTTTCAAATGTGTTTGTAGAAGATAATGAAAATCAAGGAGACTGAAGCAATTATACTTGAAAATAGTCCACAGCCAATCAAATTGCAGTGTGGCGACAGGCAATAATCTCCAGGTCGGTGGCATCACATTGTTTGACATTGCGCATGCGCACGGTAGATTCCCACACTAAACTCGGGACAAATTTAATTAATACATCATTTTAAAACAGTCGTATCCGACAAGACGGTAACCTAACCTAACATTGTATAATCATATTGAATGACAACAGCAATGTAAATGACTCAGTACCACTTACAACATTTTCCTTCCGATTACAACAGGTGTGGTTATGGTGCACTTGCCCCAATTGTCCGATAACCTCTTGAAACCAACATACTCCAGTGTTTTGTTCTGCAGTGTTAAACACACCAATTTGAGAAAAACACAAGCCACTAATACTCAATCTTCCTGTTTGTTATTTCAATAACTGCTTGGAATTGGAATATTTCAAGCATCATTTTGAAGACGAGTGGACCCTTCGTTTAAAGAGCCTGTGACACGAACCCAACAACTGTTGTGCAATGAAATAGTGGGCTACTAGTAATCTCGAACCGTCAGTTTAAAAAAGAAAAAGCGATACCGTTCCGATAAATATCAATAATTTCGAACATCGCGGGAAAATGTCTTCGACTCATTTTGAGGTTTTGGGGGAAGCCGGAAGTGACGTCAATGCGGGAACGCTTCACTGTGCGGCGAGAGAGCCAAACACGGACAAAGTGTGTTGTCATGCGTATAAATGGTGAATTACTGAGTTTAGGCACGTTAATAACGTTTTAATGAAGTTGACTACAGTATATTCATATTTGTCAGTGCTTTCATGTCAATTCGGCGAACATAAACATAAATGATCGTGGTGAAGATGATGATTAAATTAGGATTAAAAATCGGTAGTGAGAGCTGCTGAATTTCCTCCCGTCGGATGTGATATAAAAACAAATCGATTATTTTTGTCAACTCAAGTGGATGAAACTACATTTATTAGTGCTTTCATGTCAATTCGGCGAACATATGATACATTAAATGATCGTGGGGATGATGATTTAAAAATCTTTAGTTTGAGCCGGTCTGCATTTCCTGATGAGAAAACAAACCTTAGCTTTTTGTAGTTGCAGTGGTGTAGTGGGCGTTGGACGCGGGGGTACGCCGTACCCCCAATGATTCTTTTTTAATTAGTCTAATACATCT
>NW_011360570.1:0-213 GCF_000735185.1 Notothenia coriiceps | reverse complement strand
CTCCCCCCCATCCATTGCAGGAGATTGAGGCGTCAGAAACCTCACGTACAATGAAGAGTTTCGGGAGTTGCACAGGACCTTGTTGGTGGCTAGATTTCAGATTTCAGACTCCATCCAGATCCACCCATAACTGTGTGTGTGGGAGTGTAAGACGAACAGTGCCTGGTGACGCTTCTGACTCTTCATTCTTGTAAAAAAAAACTCCCCTTCTCC
>NW_011360569.1:0-21021 GCF_000735185.1 Notothenia coriiceps | reverse complement strand
AAAGAAATGAAAAGACTAGAAATAAACGTTCCAAAATGTAAACATCTCAAATAGAAATAAAATAGCATTAAAAAAGTAGAAAATATACATGTTGAAATATTATAATTTTATGTCATTTTCAAATGTATTTAGTCTTTTCCTTTGGGGTTCTTTTTGTTTAATTATTTTTAGATTTTTCTGCTTTGGATATGTTTAATACTTTCACTCTCCCTGTCTCACCTTACAGATCGTCTTGCCTGGGAGAGTCATGACATGACGGTGAGCAGGGGGTGGGAGTCGGCGGGTGAGTCAAGCCTTCGAGGCATTAGTGTGTGTTCAGCATGTGTCATCTGAGCCAGCATATCATGACTTGAACTCAGGAATACCAAACATTCCTGTTTCATATTGAATTTGGCAGCTACAGGTCGAACGAGGCATTGGATGTGATGTGATGCACACACATAAACAAAACCCAGCGTGTGTCTACATGCCATCAGCATTCCTACCTATACTTACTAACACTTGTAATGTGTGTTATCTTTTTTTTACATCTGATAACAATTTGTGATTTTTGAACAGTATGAATGAACATTATGTTGACAGAAAATTCACTATTTTATATATTACATTACTTTACATGTCATTTGTTGGACGCTTTTATCCAAAGTGACTTACATACATTGAGTACTGTGGACAATCCCCAAAGTAGCAATTTGGGGTGAAGTGTCTTGCCCAGGGACACAACTGCTGACTGCAGTGGGATTCAAACTTGCTATCCCCTGATTCGAAGTCCATCACACTATTCACTGAGCCACAGCCTCCCTACACTCGTTATCAATCATTCAGTAAGGTTTCAACTGTTCTAACTTTGTTTTGTTGTATTGACTTAATTTGATCATAGAAAACTGTCCTTATGGAGCTCATAATACAAGACGGATATAGGACACCATCCAAAAAAGCACAGTTGTAAAAATTATAAATAAAACATTAAAATGCACAAAGTACCATAACTATAAAACAAACAATAAAAACGTAATACGGTTGTCTGCTAGTGGTACTTAAAATGTGTTTTCACTAACAGAGAACACAGACATGTCCTTATCGTAACTTCCCTTTTTTTAATCAGTAATGGCCATATTTCCTTCAAACATTGTGTACACAAGGTTCACATGCTGAACTTGGTTTATTAGTTACTTGTGATGATTTTTCTTTTTTATTCTCTGGATTACCAGAAATGACTGCTGCTGTTTACATACATTTTAAACTATTAACTAGCTCTTTATTGGAACTGCTTTGAGTAATTTTTTGGTTCCCGAGTGAAATTCCAGCCCGCTACTCATTTGTCAGCTGAAGTGAGTGAGATGAGCAATGTAACAACATGGGCCTTATTAGGAAACAGTGTCATCATCTGGAGTCTCAGTCAGCACATCAGGAAGCACCTGTGCCGCTGAGGGGGGACGCAGGGGGAGAGTGGGGGGACATCTCCCACTTAAGCGACCTATTGTGTTTTGATGCTTTTTATAAGTCACATGGTAAAAGGGAGATTCTGAACAGGAAGTGACTTGACGCACTTACATACCATACTAAAGCAGTTTGGCCAACAGTAATTGTCTGCTGTGAATAAAGAAAAACAGATACATGTGTACAAGCAAGGTAAACGAGAAACCGCTCAGCTGTTTTTAATCAGCCATCTCTCCTTCTTTTACATCAAGGTAAAATAATCCACATACACAGTTTAATATCTTCAACAAAAACTAGACTAAAGGAAGTCTTTTGTTTTGTTCAACAACTGGGAAAATGTTGACTGTGGCTAGAAGTAAAAACAACTGCATATTACAGTAAAGTTTGACAGCAGGGAATAGAACATTGAAATAGTATAAAATAAAAGTTATCCCTCAGAATAAAATACATTAGTTCTTTCTATATCCACCATTTTGGATCAGTGACTGAGGCGGCAAGAAATCAGTTATATAGGAGCCACAATACACCAGAACATAGTGCACTTGCAGGTTGTGTTTATGTGAGTATTTGACACAGTTCATGGGCAGGTTATTGGAAAACAAGTATTGAAGAGAGAATAAATAAACTGCATAATTTCACAATAATTGAAACACATTTACATCTCAAAGTGTATTTTTTTCTTGTGTTCTTCCTCCTTTGAGATTTTTCCCTCAGCCTCCGTCCAGCCGGCTGCTAATGTTTTTCCCTCGAGGAGTACAAACATTATCTTATGTTACGTCAATGAGAACAGTAGTGCAGATGAAAAAATTGGCCGAGATGTTTTGAATTCTATGAAATCACTATGAGATCACTTTTATACAGGATGTAGAATTATTATACGTCACATACACTCCCAATGAATGTGGATACAACATTTGTTATTGTTATTTCCAATGAAATGTCTTGCTTGTGCATGACAAACGTAGTGGTTGGCTAGTTAATACGTTGTTATCACCAAATCAGAGATAAATTGTTCCATGATTTAAAAAGGGTAGACAGAAGTTTTATTCTGTACACCAGGCAATCCTCAAAATAAAGTTTCATCCCAGATCAAATGTACTTTGAAGGGTTTTGAATTATATTGTCTAAGTAATTGTAATTTTAAAAATGTATGTATCCTTAATCCTTGTTTATGTTTGCCTGTTGATGTTGCAAATGCAGCTGTTCCAATTCAAGAGAAATTCCAACCATTATTGATAGATATCCAAACTGATTATTTGTATTATTAATTGTTTGGAATAATAGCAACTAGAAAAGTTTACAATGAAAAATGTGTTCTCTTAATTTGAAACCCAATGATAATCTGTTATAACATGCAAATATCCACATTGATGAAGCTTGAACCTTAGAATTTGTGTAATTATTTGTTGTCAAAAACACTTTTTTGACAATCCTCTCATCAAAAATCTATTTGTTGTAGTTGTTCCATAGTCTTGTTTGTTTTTCATCTTTTATCTTGTATTCATTCATATTTAATGTTTTTTATTCAGCTTTGGTTGACAGCATTTGGACAGGTACATGACATTGCAATTCCCATGCATTTAAATATTAATCAAGTTTATCTTGAACCAGGGATGAAATAAATCATCTGTCCTGTTGTACTTAAACAGATGACATCACCACACAGATGACACACTTTGAGAAAATACTGCAGACACGCTGACACAACAGTCCTAATAGCCGACCAGCTGACTGCAGGGCTTTGTGCAAGCAAGATTAGAAATTGCCTGCCTGCTTCCTAAACACATTAGCAATACTACAGAGCCACTAATGTACTGAGGCAATCCTGTTAGCAATGTGGTTTGGTTCAAAACATGTCATTGATGTGTGAGTGAAGGAGGAGAGGAAAGAGACCAGAGGAGGGACGAAGAGGGAGGGTACACAACTTGTTTATCTTGCTTGTTTGGGACTACTGTTGTTCCTTACAGCTGACACTAACACACCCCATAATGAAATGAAGGCTTGTAAACGGATGGAGGGCCTCCCCGCTCATCAGCCATGATGTCACAGGCCCAGATTAGACCGGACCATATGGCACACTGCCTGCTGTCCCTCTAATCCTCAGCCGCCATCCAGCCATCCAGGCATCCAGGCATCCAGCCATCCAGGCATTCAGGCATCCAGGCATCCCGCCACCCAACACGCCCATCCATCCAACAGTGCATCCATCTCTCTGTCTGTCTGTCTGTCTGTCTTCCTATCTCTCTATTAATCTTCCAATCGATCTATTTATACTGAGAAAACTGTAACATTGACTTTAATTAAATGTATTGTCAACTAATTACACATCATTGTTTTAGGTTAGTTGAAAACAATAATAATAAATTGAACCGTGACAATAATCTCACTGATTTAAAAAATGCAGACGTGAATTCATTCTTAGTAGCTATATCAATAGGTGTAATTTGTTGACATAATACATTGAATTAAAGTCAATCTTTCAGTTTTATCTATCCATATCTCCATCTAAATACATACACACAACAGAACAGAAACAGTCCTCTTGCCAGTATTGGATGAAATACTGTCATGGCCTAGGGCTCTCTGTAATTATTATATATTTTTTAATGTTTTTCTGTCTATTTGTCTCATTCCTGTTGTTGTTCCATGCCTCCCTCCCTCATTCTTTCTCTCTGTTTTGCTATTTTTCCCCACGCATTCATGCAGCAGCAGACACAACATGATGTAACGCATATTTGTTGGATTGCTTTCACTAAAGAGGCTTTCAGTACCTCTTGTTTACACTATGTATGTAGTACATTTTAAGCATGGCTTGGCCTTTAAACCTTGAGCTTTTGCAACACTCTGGCCCTCTAAAAGGATTTCGACACATACAGGATGCAATGAAGAAATGCAGAAATTAAAACAGTCAAAGTAACCTGTCAGCTATAGTGGCTGCTTTAGTAACTAGCCATTGTCATTTGAAAACACTAAAGCAATAGTTCAACATTTTTAAATTGCACTTTTGCGTTGAAATCGCCTCCGAGTATGACATACAGTACAGTGAGTTCAAAATGTCTTCTGTTGTAAAAAGGGAAAAAGTTACATATTCAAATACAACACACACAAACAGAACCCAAACACAGTACATGCGGCATGTTACATTTGAGTGCACGTCTTGTGAGTGCATGCAGTGTGCAGTTTAAACCTGTTAATTCAATTGGGGGATTAGGCTTACATACTGGGGGATATAAGGCAGGTTCCCTGGGCTATACATAGGACTAAGCGGAAGTTAGAGGTTTGTTTTTGTCAGCTACTGAGCTCTCTTTAAAAGTCCCCACATGACTGCATGAAAGATTATTCACAAGTAGCTTTAACAAAATAAATCACCATTAAGGATTTACAGAACAGTGAGTGTGCTACTCACTAATGAGTCTATAGTGTATGTGAGCCTTAGTCATGATAGCATTTCTTATTTACAATTCAATCACTGTAAATGTTATCTTTTAACAGACATTTCAGTCATGGGTCCTGTATTATCACTTCAATCTTTTTCTGTAATGTTCCTCTATAAGTGTGTATATATGGGAGGGATATATCCAGTCTCTGATAGTGTTACGTTATTATGAGAGTGCTCTCATACTTATTTGATTCTGAAATTGTATATAAATATGTGTGTGTCCGCATCAGCCTGTTATTGTCTCATTATACCACTGTCAATGAATTAAAAATAAATCTATAAGTCGTCATGAACACAGTTCTGTCCATCAGACAGAGTGCTGCTGTGCCTCCTGTCATCATTAAGGATTTCTAATTTCTCTGAACGCCTGCTGTTTCGCCTCCTCTCTCCTCGGTTCCCCTCTTCGATTCCTCCGCTCGCATCTCCTGTGGGAGGGACTAAGACACGAGGATAGGAGTCGAGGAGGGGAATTAGAGAAATTAGAAACCTTCACTGAATATTGAATCATACACACTGCGGTAGTAGGGTTTTGTTTACCAGTACCCGGGGGTGGGGCCACAGCCGAGTCATAGATGTGGGCGTTTTCTCTTTCACTGCGATCACAACTCGCCGGTGTCCATATATGGTTCGTGACGTCACTAGCCGGAGGTCCCGTTCATATAAAACCGATCGGCCGGAATCCCCTTGGAGGACATATAAGCACGGACGCGCACGGGAACCATCGCTCACCCTTCTCTTCCAGTTGAATTCTTTAGGCAATAATAATAATAACAAATCCTCTGCGTCAAAATGAAAGTCACCAGCATAGACTGCCGGCGTCTGAGGAAGATCATCAGGAAGGAGTGCGCGAGCTGCCTTATTGTGGATTGTCGACCCTATCTTTCCTTCGCGAGCTCCAACATCGAGGGCTCCGTCAATGTCAATCTCAACTCAGTGGTGGTCCGGAGGTCCCGAGGAGGGCCGGTGCCTCTGCAGTTTGTCATCCCGGATGAGAGTTCCCTGCTCCGGCTCCGGGAGGGAAGCATATCAACCATTATAGCTCTGGATGACCGGACGTCCCACTGGCAGAAACTGAAGAAGGACAGTGTAGCACAAATAGTAATAAACACTCTGTCGCATCTGGCCAGCGGGGCAAACATCTGTTTCCTGAAAGGTGAGAGCTTTGTGATAATGACAAAAAAAAGAGAGAATAGAATAGAAATCTAAAAAAGCAGGCAGGGTTATTCACATCTTAAATGTTTCACAATGTAGCTTTTTTAAATGTATTTGTCTTATGTTGGGATTAAACCGTCTCGGTTGTAGTTTATGCCACACAGATGTAAAAGTAACCTAGTAGCATTAATAATTGTACCTATATTTGGGGCATAAAGAAATACTTGTACGTTTTTTTTATCAGGGCTCATCGGTTCCCCTTATTACCATAGTATTTCACATTTAATTATACTTTACGTAACAATTCGGATATAAACCCAAGCCTTATTTTTTTAGTATTTCTCTCGCCTCTGTTGAGAAAAAAAGCAAATGTTTCTCTCGCTTCTTGGAGAGATACATGTCCTGTGTGCGTCAACGGAGCGGATGAGTCAGTGCGAGAGAAACGTTGGTGTTGCAATGATTTTCATTGATAAATACAAAAAGAAAGAAAATGAAATCGCAGTTAAACAACACCATCGTGCTTTGGATAATGTGTTGATGGTTGAAACACATAAATGTCCGTCTGTCACCTCTGCGTCCTCAGGATGTGGCCCCCCTTACATGATTACCGGTTTCACAACTGTAATTAATTGGGCCCTTTTAATCAGGTTATAAATGTTATAATCCGCTGCTTGGACGTGTTTTTAAGATTTGCCATTTCACAATAATGTGTTGTGTGTGTGTTGGGGGCATGGAAGGAGAAATATTCTAAGCTTATTCATTAAATGATGTGTTCATATTTTTTTCTCAGGAGGATACGAGAACTTCCACTCTCAATACCCTGAACTTTGCACTGAGGTGAAAACGCTCGACCAGAGCGGAACTGAAACCGAGAAAAGAGTCAACAACCACAGCGACAAGCTTTCTCACCGCAAACCAGATTACGATCAGGTATGGAAACACCCTACAATACATTACCTCACTCTCTCACACATGCCAGTTTTTATTTTTAACCTTATCAAAAAAAGCACACACTTCCAAGCCCTGCTGACATCAGAGAGAATTATATGCGGCATTATTTTTGATATTATCTGACCTTCACTGCTCCCTGACCATCTCATATTTTGCTAAAAATGGGAGAGCCTATTCACTGATGCCCAGCTGACATCAAAATACCCCACAGAGGAAAACACTCTTTCATCTCTGACCTTCCGTCTATCTCCTCCACTGCCCAAATAGAAAGCATGAGGCAGCTTCACATCTCAAAGAACACTCTATTGAGTCTGGTTGATATATTGTTGGTTATTTAAACATGATAGGAGAAATCCCTCAATGCAGATGTACGCATCTGTGTGTGTTTTGTCTGCATATGAACACAATGTTCTTCCCTGCAGATTAACAGGATGGCAGGTGTTTGTATGTTGTGGCTCGGACCCTTTATCTCAGGGGTGGATTATGGGATGGATTAAAGCCGAGGCATCAGTATCTGGGGTCCAGTGTTGTGTCTTGTTAGGTGGCCGTGAATACAACTGCCTTGTGTATTCTAGTCCTCGACATGAACTAACATCTATTTTTCTCTCCCCCTCAGGGTAAACCTGTAGAGATCCTGCCTTTCCTCTACCTCGGTAGTGCCTACCACGCCTCCAGACAGGACTATCTCAGCGACCTTCACATCACGGCCTTGCTCAATGTGTCGCGCAGGGACATGCAGCCGGCCAAGGGCCTCTACGACTACAAGTGGATCCCAGTGGAGGACAGTCACATGGCCGACATCAGCTCCCACTTCCAGGAGGCCATAGAGTTTATTGGTGAGTTCAAGGGAATGCATGTTTTGCCTGCATGGCTCTCCTTTTATTTATCAAATGGTTTGCTTTAGTTAAAATAGAAAAGAAAAACACATGCACACACATAAACACAAAATACACAATACACAAACAAATAGGCTACATTCACAAAAGTACATCATGGTTCTGTCGCTCAATCTATTTTAGGGAAATACATTTACCACCACCAAGATGGCGTCTTTTCTAGAACAAGTTCTCTATTTCAAATGCAACGTCACCTTAAGGAATCTCCTACACATAGGTGTTTGAGATGTGTCGTCAAATAAACCCTATGTCGCTGCCTCTCGCCTGCATTCATTCACAAATAGAGGGCTGATTAGAAATCCTGTAATCAGTTTAACTTTATCGTCTTCCTTCAATCCCCCACTAACACATCCAGCCAGCCTCATTCAGGATTTGGTCACTTCCCCCGTCCCCCTCTGAACTCCCTCCCTTGTCTTTACTTGAAAAATACACTTCCATGCCGTCATCGCCTCCCAGGCATTAATCTCTGTGGCTTTGCTCTGCCGGGTGTGGCCAGTCAGTGTGACAACTGTGTGAGCTGTCCGTGTTTCGTAATGTCCGGGTGGAGGAGGTTTGGGGCTGACTGTCATTAACACACAGTTGTTTGTGATGGTTATATGGAGCAAAAAAGCCAGCTGACTGACACATAATGAGATTGGGTAGTTGTTGGTTGCTTGCAGGTGTCAATACTGTTGGACCTTATGACAGGGGGGAAGGGAATGTGTTACAGAGGAAGAAGAGGTGCTGGATAATAGCAGCAGCAGCAGCAGCAGTAAAAGATGCACATAAAGTGCTTTTTGCTATTTATAGCCAGGCATAACCAAGGACAGCACCCACGAGCAGCATGGCTGACCAGTATTGGGTGTCTAATGTTTTTATTGTGCATTTGGGGATGCGGCCTACATTCAGGTTACCTTTGTGTAAGCCTGTTTATTTTTTACATAATGCTGAAAATTGTTCAGGTTTAGACTACATTCAGAGAGGGCCATCCAAGTTCATTAACTATGCCAAGTGATTATGGTGCACACGAATAATCTCCGGGCTGCTGCTGGGCCCCGAACGAAAATCAATCACCAATCACCAATCACAATCTCTGCGCACATGCATGGTGACGGATGTACAGTCAGAGAGGATGTGATAAATATTATTGACCCACTGCTGTTTTCACGCTGTCCACCATCCTGCACTCCAGATGGGAAGATCATGATTCATTTATGCGGTTTACGTAGATAAGAGCAGTCAGAAATCATACTTCTCCCTGCTGTGTCTTTCATAACCAGACAGATGTGGCCCTCAATGTTTCTAGTTAACAGAGAGAGAGATGTGTTAGGGTCTGAAGTGGCTTTGTGTAACTAACTATATTATATTAATCACATCTTGCAATGGGTCGTGAGTGACACTCATAACAGAAAGTAGGTTTTTATGTGGGCATCAGAACATTCAGATAAGTGTGTAGGAGTGCTGAAACTCTAAACTGGAGCACACAGTGAGCTCTGCAGCAGCACCCAGCGCCCCCACAGCAGTGTAGGAGAGAGACAGTCTCATGTACCACTGCTCCCTATGACTCAGAAAAGCCTCACAAGTGTCTCTGCATCCCCAACTAAAGCATTTCTGCGTCCCTAAAAAGCCTACTGATATGGTTGATGTAACTGTTTGTCCATTAAATCCTGCTTTTGTTTGTGTGCGAGAGACAAGCTAGATGGATTTACAGAAACGCGTTAGTTAGTGGGAGTTAAAAGTAGGCAATGAATACCCTATCTGGGTGATTTTCATTTGTTATTATTGACTGTTTAAAACGCCTTCTTGATTCTTTTTAACTTTTCCCCCACATAACTTGACTTTAAACATCCATTACAAACACCAAAACAGAATAGTAAAATATGACACAAAACCATGGCCATTATTTTGAAATGAACTATTATAATACAACTTTTGATTCTGTACAACCATTTTGCCTATGATCACAGAAAAAAAGAACCATTGTGCATTCAGCCAGCCTCAGGTAATTAACGTTGTCTTATTCTTCCTCTTGTCCTTGCAGATAACGTGAAGCAATCAGGAGGAAAGGTTCTAGTCCATTGCGAAGCAGGCATCTCCCGCTCACCTACCATCTGCATGGCCTACATCATGAGGACGCAGCAGCTGCGGTTGGATGCGGCCTTCGACATCATCAAGCAGCGCCGGGCAGTCATCTCACCCAACTTCAGTTTCATGGGTCAGCTGCTGCAGTTTGAATCAGAGGTCCTCTCAATGGCCCCTGCTCATGCCGCCACACCTGAACCTGCCACACCCTGCGCCCCAGAGTCCGCCTCCTTTTTCGCCAACGACTTCAACACCACTTTCAACACCAAAAACTTTGAGCCATCTGTGTTCACCCTCCCTACCTCTTGCCTGCAGTCCCCGGTCCACCACCAGTTCACACTGAGCCCAATAACTGCACTGCCTTAAAATGAACCATGACTGCTTGTATCTTACTTGAAAAAAGAACAATTGATGCTCTCTGTGTGCCTCGTGTTGAAGCCAGCAGAGCAGATAGACAGAAACAGAAGCGTCAAGATAATAGTATTCAGTTCATGGAACTAATGAAAAAAACGATGGGCTACAGACCTTGTTTACCTGTCCTCTGTACTTCTATTATGAAACAACACAGCACAGTGATATACTGCAATATACATGCCTTAGGTTGATATTGTGATTTATGCCTATTCACAAATACAGTCAGGCATGAAACCTAATTTATTTGAAAAATTGTCTGTCTGATTTTTTTCAATAATGTGGATGTTAATATGTGTTTAATAAATGTTTTCACCATGAAAATTAAGTTGTTGTCACGTTGTTATTCCAGAATTATGTTTAGTAGTTGATGTTTGACAACATCAGAGAGTAGTAAGAATAGTTTGTTTACATGGGCCTTATTATCCTTACTCGGGTTAAGATCTTGTTCCGGGTATGATGTTTACATGGAACATAATAAACTTAGTTTATCATCACCTGATTTCAAAAGGTTTCAAATTTTCTGATCATCTTTGTGTTGTAGTTTCTCACCATCTCAGTCACTTCAAAAATCGTTATACTGTAAGTTGTCCATGCCACCAGTGGTGTAAGAAGTATTCAGAAACTTTACTTAAGTTTAAGTGCAATATTAAACTCCCGTATTCATCCGTTGATGTGAAAGGATGTGCTCAATTGAACTATTTTACACATTTCAATAGTTTCCTTTGAGAAATTGTGGGGTAAAAGTAGGCTGCAAAGTTGCATACAATTGAAATACTTAAAGTATCACATTTGTAGTGAAGTAAGTAAAGTAGGTTAATTTAGTTCCATGCACATCCCACCATGCCACTGCAGGTCCTGGTTACTGTCTGAGACCAAATGCACGTTTCTGAAAGCTGGATGTTTACAATCACAATATAAAAGGGATATTACAAAAATCATAACCAGGACACTGGTGTGCTCACAAACACACTCAATAACACTTTTGGCATTAATTGCATTTGGGGATTAGAAGTTGGACAGGCCCAAATGGGCAGCAGAAGAGGCAACAGTGACACCTGCAGTGAATGAGATGGCCTTTATAAGTATATTGAAATTAGCAGCATTGCTCACATTCATAGTTCTGATTAGACTGCACTTATATCAGGTTATGTCAGGTTAGTGTTAACAAGTGCAACATAGGCAATGGAAACTGATGCAAACGCATGAGAATGAGAACAAATGAAAAAAACAGCAACAGGTTAAGCTTTTTTGTCCACATTTCCATATGAAACAGTTTGAAGTTGTACTTTCTAAAGAAAGAATAACAAATTAAATTGGGGGGAAATCGGTAAACAGAATTGTTTATCGATCGATAAGGCATTCAATTTGAGTGCATCTTCATCATCGACTATTTTATGTGTTTGGCGCCTAAGACAGACAGCTAGACTGTACCAGTGGAACAGATAGGTAGCTAGGTTAACAGCAAGCGTGTTCAACCTGTTATTTACATACAAAAACATTGCTTCAATGATTGACGATACTCAAATTACACATAATTTAATCGTCTATTGTTAGATTCTGTCTAATTTATAACACCATCACACGACATTATATATGTTTGTATTACCACAACCCTGTTTTCACATAATGGTATCATCCATTTTATCCCGCCCCCGCCGCCATTTTCCATGTTATTCTCTTCTCCCAGTGTTTCACCAATTTTGAATAAATTTGGGTTATTAACTTCCCGGCTTCTCCAGCTAAGTGCGGAGGGAGCTTATCTCCGTAGTTAGCCAAGGAGCCGCCTTGTTCAGACAGCCATGTACATCAAACAGGTGAGATAACGACACCAGATTTGTGCGTGTTGCCGACTTTCACCAGGCTATCTTTACGCGTTTTTCCAACAAACGGTTCTTATTGGCAAACCGAGGTTTTGCACACACTCTAACGTTAATATGATTGCATAGTTATGCTAACGCAGACACACTTAGGCTAAATAGCCAGCTTGCTAAAGCTAGCAAATGCTATGTGGATTAATGTTGAGTTGAATTGCCCGTCCCACTTCCCGGGATGCTAAGCTACCGCTACATGCTAATCGGTGGGTCAGCGGATTTTTCGCTTTTCTATAACTTTTGCTCGATACAATGCTGCAATCTTATTCTTTAAATGCAAATGTCTGCTTTGAAAACATCGTGGCTGTCAAGTGTATGGGTTATTCTGTTAGCAACCTTGCAAACACGTTAATGTCCTGAATGAAAACTGGCTCATACTGTAGCCGACAGACTAGGCCCTGCTGGAAATCATCGTGCCCCGCTTATGATACTCTGATGCTCCGCTGAGCACATCCATGCTTAGTCTAATTTATATCGGAGGCACCAAGCTGTAATAAAGCTGCATTCATTAATAGTCCCTGGCTTACTACTAATGTCATGTCACATAACTTTTTATAGCTGCAGTTTGTGTTTATTTTTGTCCTAATTATGAGGGTGTTATCAGTGGGAGAAGTACTCTCTTGTACTCTTCTACTAATCTTGCACCTTAGTAAAAGTTGGAGACCAGAGTGTAGGAATACTCTTGTTACAAGTAAAAGTCCTGAATTCAAAATGTTACTCAAGTAAATGTATACAAGTATAAGCATCAACATATACTCAGAAGTGTTTCCCACATAATTTGATTCTATTTGTGGGGGCACCGCACAAAAAAATAACAATATATATATTTTTTTATGAGATCCATTTGTGGCGGACGATGTATGGGAAACACTGAAGTACTCAGTATGCAAATTGGCACATTTCAGAAAAATTTGTTATATATTTTGTGATTATAATATTGATACATTAAAGTGTTATCAAAGCTGGTAAATATGCAGCTAGTTTGATTACTTTTTATGCTGCAGGGTAACTTGTGAATGTCCAAACTCCATGCAACAAAAAACAAATGAATGTGTTCTTTATATTTCGCATTATTTATCCAAATGGACAAAGTAACTAACGGTATTATATAAATGTAGTGGAGTAAAAGTACACTATTTACTATTTGTATGGAAATAAAATTACATAGTGGCAACACATTGAATTACTCAAGTAAAGTACATGTCTCTCAAAATTGAACTTGAGTACATGTAATTAGTTAATTCCATCTCTGCCTAACTTTGTCTAGCCACAGTTTGTGGTTGATGTTGTCGTCAGTATGAGGCTGACCTGCTCACAGTGGTCTCTGGGTTCTTGTGCAGGTCATCATCCAGGGGTTCCGAAGTTACAGGGACCAGACTGTGGTGGACCCCTTCAGCCCAAAACACAATGTAATCGGTGAGTATGTGCACACCTCAACTTTTCTCTCATGTTGTTGTACTTTACCGTATTTAAAACAAATATAAAGTGTAAGGTGATGTACTCTGAATGAAGGCATTTACTTTTAATGCTAATAGAAATCGGTGTGCCATGTCTCATGTTGGTGGCTGTGCACATTATGTCCCTATGTACTCATCTTATTTGTTCTTGTCTGTTTACAGTTGGAAGAAATGGATCAGGAAAAAGTAACTTTTTCTATGGTATGTCTTCCTTCATTATTTGTACTATATACATCAGTCAAACATTATTCTGTACATGTTAAGTTGTTTTTTATTGTCTAAATCTGTGACTCGGCTTTGCTTCCTTAGCCATCCAGTTTGTGCTCAGTGATGAGTTCAGCCACCTGCGACCTGAACAGCGCCTGGCTCTGCTCCACGTAAGTTCGGGAAACTTTCAGTAACTCCTCACCCTGTGGTGGTATACAAATTGCTTGTTAGCCATACTTACGCTGACAAAAGCTTGTGCAACTTCCTAATAACTGAAGGATTAGTTGCATATTTGTTGAAATAATACGTTTTGATGGAGAATGAAACACAGTGGGAAACATATTTTTAAATACAAGGCTTATGAATAACATTTTAATCATTATGTTTTTCCTCCCCTGTCACTGTAGGAGGGAACTGGTCCTCGGGTCATTTCGGCTTTTGTGGAGATTATATTTGACAACTCTGACAACCGGCTGCCGGTAGGAATTGCAAACATGTTATGTTGATCCTATTATTGTAATCTTAGACACACCAATTTATTATTTCCAACCTGATACACTTGAAGTCCTTTCAGTAAGCCTCTCAAAGAATACCCATCTTCTTTGTGTATGTGATAAGTAATTGGTTGTTTTAAAAGTTTAAGCCTGTTTAAGCTAAAGCAAGAGGTGTACTGGTTTATTGGCATGTTGTCTGGATTGACCAATGTAAGATTAAATGTGCGTACCATATTTCCAACTTTTAAACATATATGTAAGGCTTTAAGAGATGCAACGTAAACCATTTAACATCTCGTTTGTACCAACAGTACAACTTATTGACCTCTCGTTTCATCAACATCTTTAGTCTAGGCTCCTAGTGGAAGTGTCATCACTATAATATGTTGTTGAGTTCTTACTGAACTGTTCCTAAATTGGTGACGATTGCTGTGTCCAGTGATTGTAGTCCCAGTGCCTCCAGTACACAGTGCTCACTGCTTATTATTCTGATGATGAAGGCCGGATGTTTGCACTTCTCTAGAAATCCAAAGCCTGGTAACACTGTGACATACCAGTCAGTTCTGCTGATGTGTGTGATTGTCCTCTTCAACTGTGATGCCTGTCTCTCCCCTCAGATCGACAAAGAGGAAGTCTCCCTCCGGCGTGTCATTGGCGCAAAGAAGGACCAGTACTTCTTAGACAAGAAGATGGTGACGTAAGTATTGCAGGGGATGGACGGTAAATTTTTTCACAGGAAATAACAACCCTATGAATTAATGTTATCACTTGTTTGATTTTTATTGTTGCAGTAAGAACGACGTCATGAACCTTCTGGAGAGTGCCGGCTTCTCTCGCAGCAACCCCTACTACATCGTCAAGCAGGGAAAGGTAAGAGAGGAGTGGGTGGGCTAAACTTCACACAAGACAAACGTTTCTTTTTGGCTGTTGTGTAATGCATTGCAGTATTTAAGCAGGGCAGTAAAAAGAGTGCCAACTGTGTTTAACTGAATAGCTTGGCCTGTTCAAATCTGCTGATTTAAGGATTAGTGTCAAAAATGAGGAAATCGGCTCAAAAGTATCAAGAATTAAAAATGCCATGCAAGAAAGTCTTGGACCTAAATTTCACAGAAATGTTTTTCACCCTATGCATAATTTCAATGTTTTAATACAGATCAACCAAATGGCCACAGCTCCTGACTCCCAGCGTCTGAAGCTTCTGAGAGAGGTGGCGGGAACACGAGTGTACGATGAGCGCAAAGAGGAGAGTATTTCTCTCATGAAGGAGACAGGTCATTATTTTCTTTAACATTATTGTCTCATAGATTGCAATTGTTATTGTTCCTGCTATTGGTAGTCAATACCTGTACCATTGAAATGTCACTATTTTTCATACAGAATTTGATCCCACTATATAAAACAGAAACAAAACATCAATCCCAGGTCCTTACAAATACTCCTTTGTTACATTTTCATACAGTTTAAAAAAATTATGTATAACTCCATTTTTTCTTATTGATGTGGAAACATTTCATTTTTATTAAAAAAGGTTTTAGCCAAAAACTTGTTCTTGTGAACAGATCCCTATAGGGTTATAATTTACCTTGGCTCAGTGCCACATGTGCGTAACTCCAACTTGAACATGTCATATTATAAATCAAAGGAATCATCTTTACTGGCTGCTAACAGCTAACGTTGACTAGCTCTTCTCCTACAGACTTGTGTAGCATTGTTAGGAAAAAAATACTTGACCAGTAGATTATGATTTAACGGCATCCTAGTGGATTTTATTAATACAGGATGCTGTTAGTCTAGAGTCCCCTGGTATTGTAGAAAACACTTTTAAGAATTTAAAAAAATAATGACAAAACAATGACCCAGTCCCAATTAATAGAGTATTACATGTTTAAAAAACAATCTGATGTGTTCTTCAGAGGGGAAGCGAGAGAAGATCAATGAGCTGTTGAAGTACATCGAGGAGCGTCTGCACACCCTGGAGGATGAGAAGGAGGAGCTGGCTCAGTACCAGAAGTGGGACAAGATGAGAAGAGCCCTGGAGTACACCATCTACAACCAGGAGCTGAACGAGACCCGCGCCAAGCTGGACGAGGTAACCAACTCAAGACAAACAAATACGTTCTTTGTATATACAAATAACAGTTTGTGGTTGTAAACATTTGTGTTGATGCCATGGTAGGAAATGATCACTGCCCATTCGTCAGAATATTACATATATACAAAATAATACAGAAAGTACTTTTTAGTTTATCAGCCTTTTTGATGTCAGGAATAATGTTTTTTGAAAATAAAAAAATTATATAAAAGATCCAAACAATGAATGTAAGAATCGACCAATCTGTGTGCACAAATATAATTAGTTTTGTCATCTGTTGTGTACAGTTTCAAAACCAAAACGTTTTTGTCCTCTTTCTCCAAAGCTGTCCAGCAAGAGAGAGACCTGTGGAGACAAATCCAGACAGCTGCGTGATGCTCAGCAAGATGCCCGCGACAAAGTAGAGGTAAGGAGTTCAAATACATATTGTTACTAACACTGCAGCATGATGGCAACGTCTATAAAAGAGGATTTGCAATATTTAGTGATTTACTCAAAATCATAAGGTCAAACTTCATATTTTTAGCGTCCATAAAATCAATTCATTCATCATTTTAAATCAAAACAATCACTTAAGTAACTTGTTTTTATTCTCCTTTTGAATTGAATCTCACAGCCTTTTTGTCCTCTGGCTCCCTTCCTGTAGGAGACGGAGCGTGTGGTGCGAGAGCTGAAGTCCAAGATCTCTGCCGGGAAGGAGGAGCGCGAGCAGCTGGGGGCCGAACGCCAGGAGCAGATCAAGCAGAGGACCAAACTGGAGCTGAAGACCAAGGACCTGCAGGACGAGCTGGCAGGCAACAGCGAGCAGAGGGTACGGAAGCCTCCCATCTGCGTCACTCTGCACACGTGACGCTGCACCAGCAACACCCCCCCTTCCCCTGCACCAGCAACACCGCCCCCCCCCTTCCCCTGCACCATCATCGTATGTAGAGGAACAGTAGTCTCCTTCTCATTTAACGACCCCTTACTCATCCTTGTGGGTCAAAAAATTGTAAAAAAGGTTCAGTTTGACTTTATGCATGATTTATTAACAAAACTCTTCCTGGTGAATTTCCTTGCGGTTAACATCATCAATTCATCAGCTAATCATAAAGCATGTAAAGAGTTGACAGTTTTAGTACTGAGTCCTTCAAAAGAATGTTTGCCGGTCTAATAGAGGAGAAAATTGAGAACCAAAAAAGAGGAAGCTCCAGCCTGTGTACGTAACGTTTGCCATCAGCTCCACTTTACATCATCCCTGGCAAGAGGCTGTGTGTACAGAGCTGGCATGAACCACTCTCCGTATGGCCCTGTGTTCCGTGTGTGTGTTTGTGTGTGTGTGCACGTGTGAGTATGAAGACGATAATCATGCATAACGGCTTTATTGGCGCAGTCTGTGTGTGACCCATGATGGGTCCCGGGCAGCATGCGGGCTGCTGGCTGGATGAAGCCCACCTGGCTGTGGCTGGCAGAACAGCAGCCAAAAGCTTGTGTAGCAAAATGCAGAGCAAGGGAAGCAGATCTGCGTCACTAGATGTGTCTGAGGCGCTTTTGGGGAAAGTAGAGGTTTCATACCTGTGAGATGAAACCCCCTGTCCCAGCCCATTGTTGTCTCAAGATGGATTTTTCCTAATTGGTTCACATTTTTTTCAAAAATAATTATGTCTACTCCTCACTCTGCGTTCCAACCTCTTATTATATTTGAATGTTGCATGTGTGCAATGTAGGTTGTAATTGAATGTGAATTTTGAAGCTATGTCCGTTCATCATTTTACATTTACTATAATAAATGCATATCACTGACACTCAATCTACACATTGGATACACACACTTAACCCAATATGAATATTGCGTAGGAGCAGCATGCAATGTTCCTTCAAATGTTTTTTATTTATTTTTATTTTACAAAATGTGTAGAACCAATTTTTCGTGCAGAAACTCACACTTTACATTTTGGAGTTAGATAAACTGGCAGTAGAAAATTAAGTCTATAGATAAAATATTTAAATAAATACTTCCCCTTAAATTCCGTTCCTGCTCTTTCAGAAACGCCTGCTGAAGGAGCGTCAGAAGCTTCTGGAGAAGATCGAGGAGAAGCAAAATGAGTTGCAGGAGACTGAACCCAAATTCAACATGGTGAAGGAGAAAGAGGAGCGGGGCATATCCAGGTAGGGATGACGCACTCTCAGCCACGGCTCCTCGACCTCGGCCGATGGTCAGGCATAACGCCATGAGTCAGTCACTCTTGAAAACATTTGAATATCAAGAGACCGAGAGGTATATGAGATATTTATAAATTCTCCTGCAAAGTAGTTTGATGCAAAAGTGTGACGAACATTTGTTATCCAGAGTGGGTGATGAGAAGAAAATCCAAATACTCCAATATTGATATTGCAACAATATTGTACAGTGGACTTTTAAGCTTTCACAAACGATTTAATCAATAATTATTTGGAAATAATCATCATCAATGTTGATTTAAATTTAAAGGGGACCTAATATGCAAAATGCACTTTTTGATGTCTTTTTATACACACAGTGGGGCAAAAAAGTATTTAGTCAGCCACCAATTGTGCAAGTTCTCCCACTTAAAAAGATGAGAGGCCTGTAATTTTCATCCTAGGTATACCTCAACTATGAGAGACAAAATGAGAGAGAAAAAAACCCCAGAAAATCTCATTGTCTGATTTTTAAAGAATTTATTTGCAAATTATGGTGGAAAATAAGTATTTGGTCAATAACAAAAGTTCATCTCAATACTTTGTTGACAGAGGTCAAACGTTTTCTGTAAGTCTTCACAAGGTTTTCACATACTGTTGCTGGTATTTTTGGCCCATTCCTCCATGCAGATCTCCTCTAGAGCAGTGATGTTTTGGGGCTGTCGCTGGCAAATCTCTACTAAGTGACATCACATATAGAAGACATATAAAAAACCTTTTAGATCACATAGTAGTAAGAAGCGATGTGTAAATAGTGTCCACAGAAATTGGACCTTCCACGAGAAAAATCTCAAAATGGCTATATATATAGTATATACAAGTAGTTGAAATGAGATCGGAGACGTCTGTAGGACGACTTATGTGTCGACGGCTTACATATGCGCCGCTGCTATCCAACCCCTGCACAGTGCACACGCCTCTGGCTAATCCAACCCTGCAAAGTGCAGCCAGGCCTACTAGCCGGCTTACGTGCACCTATCCTCCGCTTTTAAGACCTAGACGAACAATCGTGGCGGGGGAAAAGCAAAAAATCTCAACAACATGCCGCTCGCTTCTTCTCTCCCAAAACCCAAACGACCGTGAAACGTCATGTGATAAAGTCACGCCCCGTTTTTTCATAAATCAGTCGGTGGTTAACACGTTCAAGAGGGTGAATTTTTCTACTCTCCGGACATTAAAAGTAGGATCCATATGGAGTTGATACTCTCTGTTTTACTCTCTCTTTTTTTGGGGTCTTTTAGAGTAACAGACTAAAAATTCTTAACTAAACGGTTTAATACCACCTTTTATGTCAAAAACTAGTGGAAATGTGGTTTGGTTTTGAAAGACCGAGAGTGGTCTGGACATTGAAGAAGATTCTCGGAGGAGACAGGAGGTGACAATTGACTAATTACCGTGGACAAACTTGAGCCAATAGTCATATTTTCTGTGGACAGGTGTTGGATTTTGTCAGTGTAGGTTTGAGGTGATACCGGTTCTGGTTTCTCGACAGTTTCTGTGGTCTTTTGTTGAAAATCTGGAACGTGGTCCGACCTTCTGACTTAGACGTATAATCCTTCGTCGAACCACACTCTTTAGTTGACACCTCGTTAACTAATCTCTTTACGCTCTGGTAATTCTCTCCGCGAGCTGACTATTAGGAGGGAGCTAGAGCCTAGTTCTAGAGTGGGGCACCCCAGTTTTACTAGTGTTCTTGCACTCGTTTTTAGGGTCTTTGGTGGCGGGTTTTGCCCCCCCTGGATCAGTTACTGGACGTCTCTCGGCCCTGGTTTCTTGTTTCCGGATGGTAGCTCATTGTGTGATGCGGCGGTCCCTGAGTTTAGGACGTCACGGTCTGCACAGGGGGACGAATTCGGTCATGTACAGGTCCGGGCAGACTTCAAACGGTCTCCTCGTAAAATATACTAAGGTCTTCTCCTAACCCTCTTCAAGTATACCAGTTTAATTTGGTTTTATCTGAAAACCCATTCTGAGTTGATCTGGCACAAACCTTCCCCTTTCTTGCGACTCAACGTAGGTTTCTTTGTGTATGATAGCACGTTGTACCCCCACCTTTGTAGTCCGAAACCCGACCAAAAAGACGTTTCCCCTGGTCCTGCTGACTAGACACATTTCCTTTTCTATCTTACCCCGGTACATAGCACGTCTAAAAACTCACTGTTGGAGGAAGTAGCCGTTCCCGTAACTTCTAACTTTGCAACGACCCAGAAAGTCGTACTGTTACTAGGGTTTGTGTGGCGGGGCCCCCGTTGCTTCCTCACCGAGCATTCTTCGTAAAGTACATGACCTCACCGGATGGTCAGAGGTCTAGAGTTGGGGTATCTTTAGAAACCTACTCAACTTTCCAG
>NW_011360568.1:0-219 GCF_000735185.1 Notothenia coriiceps | reverse complement strand
GTAGTGTCTCTACTTTAAAGAGTCCTCTCCTGCTGATGTTCAGGTGTATATCAGTATGTAGTGTCTCTACTTGAAAGAGTCCTCTCCTGCTGATGTTCAGGTGTATATCAGTATTTAGTGTCTCTACTTTAAAGAGATGCATGCACTATTTCTGTAAATTCCCTGTTCATCCGATCAACTTCACACTCGGTGCTGCTCTTCTGATGAACGCCACATATT
>NW_011360567.1:3204-17441 GCF_000735185.1 Notothenia coriiceps | reverse complement strand
TGCTAACACGCGACTTTATGTCAGATTCCTGTGTCTTACGTGGAGAAACGTGTGCAGTGGTTTGCAAAAAGTGCCATGTTGATTTGCAAATTGTGTGAAAAGCTGAAAACGTGTTTAGAGTTTTGGAGATTTGAGCCGATGTTTTGCTCTTTGAATGTCAGTTAAAATAATTGTGCTTTATGTTGAATTTTAGTGTGTTAACAATCGAGAAAAACTGTAATGATGATTGCGCTGACCTGAACCAACACCTCAAAAAGTGCAAAAAAAACAAAACATTTTATGACGCCATAAACAAAAGACAAAACAAATCCACAACAAAATCTAATAGGAAGAAATTCATTCATAATTTTTTGGGTATGTTTTGTTGCATTTATTAAAATGTTTTGAAGTTAAGTTAAGTTTTGCATCAATTTACAACATAAGCTTAGTAATTAAAACTGCTAACAGTGTTCTTTAGGTAATTCAGGATTTAATTTAGTTATATTGAAACTTATTTAGAAGGAAACCGGGCTGGTTTGAACAAACCACAAAAACAGCCTGTTGCCTGCACATCTTCATCTAATAGCTCGTTGTGGTTATTTCTTCTTTTATGTGTCCTCCCTGCTATAATGAAAACTCATCTGCTGACAGACCAGCACCAAAATGTCACTTTCTTACCAATTCTTATGAAAGAATAGCACCACTAACAACATTCCGCTAAGTGACAATTACATTGCATTTCCTCCCTTAAAGCTTCAACAGTGGAAAGCTTTTAATTGGAAGCAGCTTGGGAGGTTTCTTCCTCAAACAGAGCCATAGCTTTCTCTTCTTTTGTAGGTCCATTTTGCCTAATGATCCTTTTCACAAGTTGTCAGGTGCAGTTAAAATAGGAGAATAATTGGACGTTAAGCTCTTAATAAAGATCTTGCACCTTGGTATTTGGCCCAAAATTCTCATAATCAGTAGAAATAAAAACCTCAGAGCAAACCAATTAGAATATATGTCCATTTGACGAGTTATTCAGTAAGATAAGATGAGCAAATGTATACTTTACTGATCCAAAATTGGGAATTGTGTTCTTCACAGAAACATGTTAAAACAAGGCATTGCACGAAATGTGAAAGATTTAAAATGAACAAACACAAAATATAAATCTCAAAATGTGAAAGAGAACCAAAAAAGTTAAATATAAGTTAAATACATGTTGACAGTGAAAGATACAAATCTGTACACTATCTGTCAAATGAACACAGTGACAGGCCACATTACCGACAGCACTTGGTAGGATATTAATTATTTACAGTAAGTATACGTACACATAACCACATATTACCAGCAGCCAAGAAATCCGGCTGTAAGCTCACTAATTTCCGATGGGCAGAGACATGTTGGCAAATGCAGAACACGGTCACCTTGTTTACCGGAGAGAAAAGTTGGCTCGGCTGTAAGTTGTGGGTGACTTCGCCCATCAGCGGCTAATCAGAGAGCAGCTGAAAGTACGGAGAGAGACGAGCCCTGACCCTCCGACAGACCCCCGGCCCGGAGCCCAGGACTCAGATGCTGCTAATCTAATCACCTCGTCCGCATGGCAGCTCACCTCCTTCAACCTCACACACACATACACACGCACATCAGAATTTGTTGGGCCCCAGCTGGGAGTGGAGCCACCCAGACACAGCTCACTGGAGCAGGAACCAAACCAGCACCTGCTTCCTGGCTTGGGTGAAACACACACACACACACACACACACACACACACACACACACACACACACACACACACACACACACATAGTTCTGTAACTGCTCTGTCTCCTAGGCTTTGTTTTAAAGTGTATTTTCTGCCGTCCCTTAAGAAATGACCTTCATTCGTTATTGTCCTCTTAGTTTCTCCCATCATCCCTTCTGTCCTTCATTGTCCTTTATTCTTCCTCTGTGACATGCCCTCTTGTTCTTTGTGTGATTTTCTTGGGTATTAGGGTATTAAAATGATAGCAAAAGTAGTAGATTTAGAATTCAAAACGTGCAAAAGTACAAGAAACTGAAACAAGATATGCACAATTTAAATAGTTTGAAAATGTAAAACAATCTAAAGCCTCAAATCAGAGCAAATATTCCCACATTTAGAAAATTAAATTACATTTAAACTTAATTAAATGACATTCCATAAAATTGTAACTTCTGAATTACAACCATCGTTATTATAATTCCTTCATTTGAGAACGTCTCTATTATACAGAGAGATTTAATATGGTCACATACCACTACTGTTGGAGGAGCATGTGACCATATTTAATCAACCTTGAACAAATGGGAATTTTGTTTTTGGCTGAGAGCCACTGTGGGTATTCAGTCAGAGCACCACACATGATCCATATGATTTTACAACTTTGTGTTTTGTTCTTATTGTTCTTAATACTTGTTGAACAGTTCTTAGTCCATCACAAGATACTTGGTAAGGCCTCATCTTCAACTGAGAATGTCAATTGTAGGTGAGTTTTCTCCTGAATTTCTATAGGAAATAAAATGTGGCTTTGGTTTTAAATCCAGGGTTTATACAAAATAAACTAAATTCAAGGGCCTTTTTTTTACCTGAGCTTTTAACTAAATCTCACAGTCTTCAATGGAACTGGCTATAGATATACTTATCACTAACCCTAACCACATCCCACCCATTGACCCACTCTTGGATAGAAAGATGTTGGTTTAAATTTCAAAAGTGGTCTTATCTATCTCTATAAGCCTTCTACCTCATAACAACATCAGTGAGGGCGGTGTTGATGGATCCAAACAGTCACCCAGGCCCTATTTTACAAGTTAAAAAAGACTTAGTTTGCCCTGCGATCCAATCTAAATGTAAAGGGATTCTTCCTTTGCCCACGCTGCTCACCTCAACCAACTTTCATTCAAATCCGACCAGTCAGAACAAACAAACCAACAAACAAGCCAATATACCAAAACTAAACACATTATTTTCTGGGGAGGCACAATTAAATAAGTTAAATACATTTGACCGGAAAAAAGGGTAAACTTTGTTGTCTGACATGATAATCGAGAACTCATGGTTTGATGTCGTGTGCCACATTAAGTTGGGTATCTGTCTGCTTACCTTCCAATAAGATGATGAGATGGTATGCGATATACGGTGGCAAGCCGGTCTCTGCAATTAACAATACAACATATATTAAAAATGTAATAACAAAAAGATGGACTGAAGTGATTATCACTACAAACAAACATTTCGGCCATGCAGTACATAGTTAAAGAACGGGCTTTCATTGTATTTTGCCCATTTCAGAGAAAAATATCTGCCATCAATGTAATGAAGATGACACACAGACATGATGAGATGCGTTCTGCACTTGTGTTACCTTGGATTGATGCTTTGTGTCTGAATCCATGTGCAGCGGGGACACATGAGCCCCCAAATCTGTTCCATTAGTTTCCATCTGAAGAGAGGGCTACTCTTAATAAAAGAAAATAAGGTAACTGAATGGATAAATGGGTCAAGTACTACGGTGTAGGCCACTTGCACAAAAGCAGTTTTTGAGTCATCTTTAATGAGTTTTCTTTGGCTTTTATGGTTTTCTTCATACAATGCTGGTCTGTCTTGGCTCTCAAAAAGCTGCTTAGTAACCAAACAGGCCATGGCTGGAACTGAGGGATTTGAATTGGAGATTGAGTTGGAACCGCGGCACATTTTGACACCACATCTGCTGCCCTTTTCTCTTTTCAATTTGAGCTCATTGCAGGCCGTAAGAATAACCGGCCACTGTGATAGTCACATTCAGCGGTCCAACAATAAGGCTGAAGAGATCCTGCTGAGCAAACTCGTGGCACACAGCTCCTCTGACCATCATGCACTGACACACTGCTGCATACTGCTGTAAAAAGCATTAAAATCAGTAACACTACAGATAACATATTTATCCCGGGAGGAAATTAAGTTTTGTGTTTTTACATTCAGTAATATACAAGAAAATCATCAGGACAGGTTGACAGTCGAACAATGTATAAAAGCATGTCAAACGAGAATTCGGTTGATTAAAATGCACCACGCAAAAATAATTAGGGTATTATAGGAACAGGTAGAATCCAATTGAGCATTTCTTACAAAACATAACAGAACATTAAGATGCTGACACTTCTTCTAGAGCCAGAGATCACTGATCACACTGAGACATATTTAATTAGGAACCCACTGTAAATCACAGCAGCTAAAGTGTGAGGATATCACTGTCGCTAGAGAATATCCTGCTGATCATTTAAAAATAGAATTAATGAAAGAAAGTGTCGTGTAAAGAAAGGACCACCATTGAGATGAAAAGGGTAGGATGTGGGAAAATTCGATGCATGGTTGTCCAAGATGGATGTTTGAATAAGCACTTTTACATTGTGTTAATATGTCAGGGCTGTTCTGTTTGCACTTTAAACAACTGACATAGACCATTTATCTTCTATTACAGCTAACATGCAATAGACTGTAAGAGCTATGTCATCATGCCTCTGTGTTGGAAGAAGGCAAATGTATGTTGAATAGAGTTAATGGGGAGTGTAGCATTAGATGAGTCATTACAGCCAGTTAAATGCATTGCACAAGAACAAGTCATTATCGAACAGTAGGGCTAATGGAACCTTAAGGGCCGCTATTGCCACTCTTTTAGATTAACGTAATCAATAATTCAGCCGTAGCCTGAAAGAAAATTCATATAGGGTCTTTTGACTCCTATAGTGAGAATGTGATGCACACCTTCTCGAAAACATTTCCATTTGTGAGACTGCGGTAGAAGTTGGATGCTAGGTGCGTGCTATTAATACTACATATTCATGGCAGAGAGAGCACTTTTCCATGAAAGGCAGACTCAGGAAGCAGCAGGCAGCTTCTGAATGGCAAAATGGTTTTGATAATGCGATAGGGGAAATGCAACTGGACTATGGAGAGGGAGTGGAGAAGGTAAAAGGGGTATAAAACAGACTGGAGAGCAAGGCAAAGAGCCTGGATGTGAATCACTCAGACAGAAAATAAAGCTGCTAAAAGTAGTTTCAGTTGGGGATAAAGGGCCGAGAAAGTACAAGGACTGGGAAGAAAAGAGCGTTCAATGGTTAGAGTTTCCATGATAGCAGTTTGATTTTCAGTTGGGAATTGGAGACTTGAAGCGGAATACATTGTCACTTGACAATGAAATGTATATAATTACCAATTGGAAATTGATTATTTAGAATCTGTAATTGACTGTAATGTGAAATGGTTGTTAGCCCTTTAGCGTCTTCGGTGTTATTTATTTATAAGTTGCTTCCTTTTTGTAAATTTGGTAGGGAGGACCACTTAAGTTAGTTCGTCCAGCTCTTGCTTATCATCCAACAGTTACTGCTTTACAACAAAACAGGAACATTAATAAAGCTTTTTATAACCCTATTTCAAGAATCTAATCATACAACTTATTGAAAAAAAACATTTATTTATAGATGAGGGATCAGAAAATGCCAAATCTTTTCTGGGACATAAACCAATTTGGGATAGAATTTGCATGGTGCAGCTCTCAGGCTAGATTTGGACTGAAGTAAGCCAATTGGATCAGGCCAAGAATTTCCAAGCCTATTATGGTTGGTGAAACACTTTTTGACACATCATCAACGCCATTCTTGTCTTTCTATTATGTTTATAGGCATTCACCACTGTCCTTCTGCCACTGCCACTCTCTCAAGGTGTTCTCCAGGGCCACGTGTTTGGTATCCTTCTGTTTATATTGTAAAGGCTTTCTATTTGCTTCAAAATCATTACCTGCCAACCTGTTCCCCAAACAGTTCACCACCTGCTACCACCAGCCAGCTTATGCCATTCTCCCTCATTTTCAGTCACAAAGCTCCAGCTGGTGCAGCCAGATCTCAACGCCCTTGTGCCCTCTGCCTTAGCCAGCCATCTCCCGGCTCATTCCACCTTCATTCCTTAATTCCCTTCATTCATCTCACTCTTGAGTCTGTGTCTGTATTCAGGTCCACACATCAACATTCTGACAACATGCAAGTTACAGAAGAGAATTGTGAAAAGTGGATGTCTATTGAATAAAGTATGTAAAATATGAAAATCAAAATTAATAATAAAAAAGTACTCTCTTTAAATGTTTGGTCACTTTTAGACACAGGGGGATGATTGCCTTTTGTCTGGTTTGCCAGGTTTAAAAGAAACACAGCAACCTGCCCGCTGATCATTGGCGCATGAATACACTGACAGCAAAACTTTACAAATTACCCATAATGCCGTGCTGTCGAAAGCAGAAGTTTTCCCTATAGCCAACAAACAACCAAACCCTCCAATAAACTGCCTACCAAATAATTCCTTGGTTGAGGTAATCAAAAAAGAGCTATGATGCTGATATGCATTTAAGTTGAAACAAAAATGACCATGTTTCTGGCGCTGTTTAGGAGGATTTATTAAAGGTGTGGGCAACGATGTATTACGTCACATGTCTCAACTTGTTCTCTTACCTCTGGCTATCAGGAGATTAGATTAGGATCATATCCTATCACGGTTAAAAATAATAGTCACATTCATCCTGCCCTGTTTTTTCCTCTAATGGTGACATGACTGAGGGATAAGAGTAAGTCATCGTCAATCAGGCTGCGTGTCCATCTCTTTTTTTTTCGGACAGATTTTTCTGCGAGATTCTTACTCCACTCTCACAAGAGATAGCTCTTGCTCTGTGTTTCTCCCTGTTAGTTCAAGAGCAAAGATGGGAAGAATTGGATGACTAAATACATTCATAATAAGCAGGGCTGGATGAAGTGGCTGTCTGTTTGTCCTTTTGACTGTCCAGCTGGTCCATGAGAGTCAACTAGGTCCACTGGCACAGATCCTCACCCCATCATTATCTGGGCAGATAATGCCCGAGGCTGAGGATGACTCTTCTGTCTTCCTCCACTTTTCCTTTTCCTGCTCTGTGTATCTTTATCTCATCTCTTTTTCTTCTTTGTAGTATAGAATTGATACTGTATTTGAAAAGTAATAGACATAGACATAAATCCTTTACAAAATAGTAAATAAGAAAGCATCATAGGTGATATTTTGAATTTTTGTTGGTGACAAATATTTAATTTGAATTTAAGGTGCACCTAAACTTAGTTGTTTATACATGAAACAGCTGTATGTTTGAGACCTGAAACTTGATTCATACTTTTATTTAAGTGTTGGCAATGTAAAAGAGGTCGCTAGAATAACCCTGCAAATAATTATCACCAAGATATCAATGTTCTGGCAGACACACAGTTAGCTGGTAACAAGGTAAAACATTTAACATTTAAAAAGCTAACTATTTCCTTGAGGGGTAGGTAGAGACCAAAAACAGGAAATTGAATGTGACATGTGGTTTATAGACCACATAATGGTTATTGCATAAATGCAAACTTGTGCTTTTTGGACCTCTGTGAATACAGTCCTTGTTTACCTGTTGTAGTGCACATCGATGTATTGCTTGGATCCCCCCACCCCCCAACAGAGTTTGTTGCTCACACAGACACCTTTAATCTGATCGCACACTCTTGGGTCGTCATGGAAACAGGAAACGGATTCTGTAATCTGTAATCCATCAGCATCTTGATGGTCAGTTTCTCAGAAATGCAGTTCAGGGAAGTGAACTAAAGTTTAATATATATTGTTAAATCCTCTTTAATGTACCAATTTGATAAAGGGAGTGGAAAAACTGAAAATTGAAATGTCCAAACAAATTTTCCTTCTATAGATCTATACTACTGCGTGGCAGGAACACAATTAATGATCACACAGATGTGTGTGTCAGCGCAAACAGGGAGGGACTGGATGGCAGCATGATCCACCGAAAACATGGCCGACAGAAAAACCTTATCAAGTGAAAGAGACTCACTGTAGCGGACTTCACATATCGTTTTTTTTGTTGTTGTCTGAAACAAGGTTGATTCCTGAGATTTCACACCTTGAATCAAGCTACCTATCATTTTTAGTCTATATTAATGAAGATTAAAAAACCACTCCATAGTCCCAACCAAGACTGTTTCACCTTAGCCTGTTTTTACGCTGGACTCTGGTTTAACCTATCCTTTACTTAGCCTGCCTGGATTTTTGTATCCTTGTTATACTTTAGTAAGTAAAGACTTCGTTTTTTGCACCTGTCTTTGTTGAGTTATTTTCTTTGTTCTGGAGTTGCTTGCTCAAAAATATTCGGCAGCAAAATCCAATTTGAGTCATTCTGAAGGCATGTGAAAGAGAATATTATTTGAAATTGCACATTTAAGTCCACTTGTTTTACTCCTAATGACTAGCGTTTAATAATTCCCCTCAATGTGGAAACACTGTGTGGGAGAAGAGTGGCGTGATGTTACGATCAGATATAAATACGATATAAGATCAGATATATAACAATCAGATATATATACGATCTGATATGAAAACGACTTATACACGATTAGTTATTTTCCAATGAAGCTTCACCTCTCCCTGTACGCTGATATAAAGCGAAGACAGAACATGAGATGCTCAGAATAGAGGGACAGACAGACAGACAAACAGACCGACTGACATGGATCAGCTGCTGCTGCTGCTGCTGCTGCTGTGGGGCTCAGGTAGAAATCCACTTCTATTCTATTTTTCTTCGGGTAAATATATATTTTATTGAACTTCACATCGGTGTGTTTATATTCAGTCATATTGAGGAATTACGTTTTTTTTTCACTGGAGGCCACGTTAACGCCTCCACAGTGAGTATGTCTTTAGATAGTGTGTCTTAGAGTTGTGCTCTACCACTGCCCCAGTTGTGTTTCCACCGCCTAGAGCCCCACTGGTGCTGCATCATGACATTACCGTTTATGCAACTGATTTTCTCAGCAACGCCTGTCACAACAACAACAACCATGGGGCACTGCGTCGGGTCGATGTTCATGTTGCAATTAATTGTACGAAGCTCTGGTTCATTGTTTGTTAATGTGGTTCAGCTGCATTTACCAACCGCTGCAGTGCTGCTCGTCCACCGGAGTTTAGTCTACCGTTAACTCCACTGGAGAGCAGTAATTCAGTCTGTCGCACAATCAACTAATGCATATCCCCCAACTCCATAAGTGAATGTGTTTCGGACTGAATTTACGCTGTTTGGCATCACAACGCCATTATTAAAGTTTCTCTGGTATTAGACAGGTGATTATGTCATAGCAACCGAAGCTAATCTGATTATCTTGAAAGTTTGATATCATATTGTGGCATTAGTAGTTTTCTACAGGCAAATTTAACCAGCGTATTTTTCTTTATGATTTTAATTGTGTAGCCCATGTACTGATTTCACATGATAGCTGCTATAATAAAAAACAACAGGAAAACTTATGAGGCAGAGTGCTTGTCTTTGAAATAACAGCGAATGGATGGCCATTAAAAGTAAGGTAAAAACAAACAGCATCACGCTGAGCATGGTTAGTGTTGCCTCACTTTATGTAAGTGTGTGGTCGCGTTCTAGTCACTTTGTTTAGCACTACTGCTTGTAAAAAAAATTATTTGCCGTACTCGCCATGAACTGTTATTGCTCAGGTTAATCTTGCACCAGCCAAGCGTGACATATTTTGTTGTTGACGGGCAGTCAAGTGGGGCAAGATAAGAACCGGTTTTCGGGGCCAAGAGCCGGCCTCACTGCGGTGGAAACAGGAAGAACTGGTGCTTAATCGGGCAGTAGCTCCGAACTGGCCCGGCAACTGCTTTGGTGAGGAAGGGGCAACAGTGTGATGCGGTTGTTCAATATGTTGCATGTCCTTATCACTCGTGATGTGTGTGTGGTTGGAATTTGCATGTTAACATGTTTTTTATAATTCTCTCTATATAAGACCACATTAAGACCACATGTTGTGTGTGCAACATTTACAAAGTTACACACAAGTGCACACACACAAGTGCACACACACAAGTGCACACACACACACACACACACACACACACACACACACACACACACACACACACACACACACACACTGAGGCACTGAGGTACTTTACAGACTATCTTACATACACAAGTTTTCACAAACAAACACTTCAACAGGCAGTCACAACATTTTTCACTCAGTAACACACTTAGGCAGGATTCTGGAGTAAACACAGAGATCATCAACAACAGCTACTGACCAATAGGGGGCGGATGTCAAGGGGAGAACACTGAGGCATGAACTCAATTGCACGACTCAAAACTCAGACTCAGATAGCGTTTCAAAATAAAGACTTTACTGGAATTTTGCACAGTAATAAAATAAGGAAAACAAAACACTCTTTCGAGGAAAACTAGAATGCGATCTATAGCATAGGTCCGTGAAAGGTCCGTGAAAGGTCCGTGAGGTAAGCCGATACGTGGTCTTCGAGAGACAACGAACTGACAATTAACAGGAGGGAGCTAACACAATATATACACAGGTAAAGGGGACACAGTTGGAAACAATCAGGGCGGGGAAAATAATCAAGGACGCAGGAGACAGAAAAGGGGCGGGGAGCGTGGAGGCCTGAAATGAGAGGAAGAAATAATTAAGGGTATAGACATAAAGCACAAGACAAAGGGACATGACAACTCTAACATAAAGAATAAACTTTCACTATAAGTTTCTTGGACATGACAGCGGATACATACACACACCATCTGGTTTTTGGATATACATGAGGTCCATATATTTACACTTTCTGGTTTTTAGGCAAACGCGGGGTCACTTTACTCCCTGTCTTACACAAACCCACAAAGTATTTTTGAAATTTGTAAATTTCCCCTCTTTGGGACGAATAAAGATATTCTGATTCTGAATCACAAAATCACACACTTCCACACAAGGACACACCCTCACACACATACAAACTCTCACATACACACATACGTACTAACAAACACACGCATGCACTCACAAAAACACATTTTAACAACACACAGACACGCACAAACACATGCAAATACAAAACACACACTCACAAATGTGCAAACACACACACACACACACACACGCACACACACACACACACACACACACACACACACACACACACACACACACACACACACACAGACTATTGAAGACACAAATACACACAACATCAGTGGGAGCCTATGCTCTGCAAACAGAACTCTTTTCTTATAAAATATCAAAGATAGAGGAAGAGAGGAGCAGGAGACATCGGGTCAGAAAGTGCTGATTCTTAAAACTGAAACTATTTACCTTATTTCCTTTCTCTCACAGTATAAACTCAACAAAGTTTGGATTATTTCTTCATTTTGAAAGGATCCAAGCAGATTTCTGAATGTGTTTTTGGTTGATATCCTGAAATAAGGGGAGGGATTTTAATGTTTTGTGCTATGAATAAAATACGTCAGTTTAAAAATGGTGGTTGCTAACAAGTGTCTAAATGAGACGACTACATTTCATAAGCCTTTAGTTTAGTGGTCGTTACGAGAAGTTTTGTGACCGTGCTGCAGTGGCGAGCCGTGAGGGCCCTCTAGGCCCTCTGTGAGGGCCTAAGATATTCTACAAAATAATATTTAAAAACATTAAAAAAATATATATATCTTTTTAAATATTTTTTTTTAGTTATTTTTTTAGTTATATTTTTCATTAGTTTTACCAAAATAGCTTGATTTAATTGTATTTAAAATAATATTTCCAAAGAAATAAATCCTTTGAATCTGCCTATTCAGTTTCTGTTGGAATGTGAAGGGTTAAATGAAAGAAGCTCGTCTCTGCGAGTTACTGTGAAGAGAGGAGCTGTTGGACGTCCAGGCGGTCCAGCTATGAATTCACAGAGGGCCCAGCCAGCGCCATATANNNCTATAAATTCACAGAGGGCCGCTATAGTAACTGAACAAGAGAGTAATGTCAAATGGCAGTACAATTGACCAATCATATCTTCCCTCTAAATGGGTGGGTGTTATTATCACGGACTTTATGACAAGTTCCGCCCGCTGTGAAACTTTTCTTGTTTCTATAGCAACAACAACTTCCTGTCAACAGCGTTAACTCGCCTTCAAAATAAAAGCATGCCAAATTACACTTAAGACATACAACTGCAACGAAAGTAACAAACACAATGCAATATCCTTTTCAATTTCAAAGAACACAAATAGGGTTATTTACAGGTGTTGTTTTGTGTGGTAGAGGGTCGCTTTCATTGATGCGTTTTGCACCCCGGGCCGTTGTTTTGATATTCCGCTGAAGTATACGCTGTGACGTAATAACTCGAGGGAAGGGTTCAGAGGGCCTAGGTATAAAAGTCACGGCTCGCCACTGCCGTGCTAGTTCTTGTATAGGTTTGGGTTAGTGAGATAATGTCTGTAGTTAGTGATAAGAGAGTGAGGCATTCAGGTGACAGCAGTAGGTGGGAACTGGCAGCATCTATTTTCTCTGTTGTGGTTCCTCCTAATTCCACAATGAACTATTAACATATTTTTTCTGACAACAATTTACGATCGCTATTTTATTGTTGCTGTAAAATATTTTAAGTGTGATGATGTTGCACCATTAATCATTTAAATTGAAGAAGCATATTTCCTGAATTTATCTGTTACTTTAACTCTAAATAAACTGATTTGTGTTTTCTGTATTAACATTTTATTCTCAGCTTTAGTCCTGTGGAAAGGACTCCAAAGTGAGTTCACAGACATGTTTCTGACATAATAGAAAACTCTGTACAAAATGACCGTATCTTCTGATTTTCTTCTCAGGACTCCAAGAAGGACACAGCTCAAAAGGTAAACTGCTCAGTTTAATATACCAAATAAAGTAGTTTAATTCTAAAAAACAACCCTTTAACATATGTCATGATGTAGTTGAAAGACTTCCCCGCTAAGTGCTGTTCCTAGTTTTATCCTTTATCATTTCACCGTGTTAATGAACAAAAGTGAAACAGGATATATTTCAAATGTAAACAACAACCCATCAGCACCTTTTCATCAGTACCACTATTACTGATTATACAGTGGTGTTGTTTGTGTGATGAGTCCATGTCAGGTCCTTTTGTATCAATCAATGTGTTATTATGATACATCATTAAGAGTAATTTATATTTAATTTATGTTTTTGTATTAATAATTTAATCATTCCCTCCGACTCCGAAGCCCTAATTATTCAAATCTGCTAAAAGCAATTACATTACATGACTCTCTTGTTTCTGTTCAGACTCTGGTGTCAGGTTGGTGGGAGGAGACAGTCGCTGTGCAGGAACACTGGAGGTGAAACATCAGGGAGAATGGAGGCCAGTATGGGGCTATAACTCTTTCAGGACCCTGGAAGAAGCACAAGTTGCCTGCAGGGATCTGAACTGTGGCTCTGCTGTTTCTGTAGGAGAGAGCACAGACTTCTCAGAGACACTTGTGTGGAGGATCAATGTTGACTGTGTTCAGTCTGGATCTTCTCTGAGGGAGTGTGCTGAAGCATATTCCTCTATCTACACCCTGAATCTAACCTGCTCAGGTAAACCCATCTGTGACAACATCAATTACATTTTATATATATATATTTTTTTCACAATACAATAAATGATGCTACAATTCACAATCTTATGGAACACACAACAACAATTTACAAACAACAGCTTGAATTCAACGACGATGCCACACTTGCCAAGAACAACTTATACTAAACACATAAATTCTCTGTGTGAAAGCAGAGATGTTGGAATACCTGAACAGAAGGAGCACAGAGAAATCTGCAGATAATAATAATAATGCATTTTATTTATATAGCGCTTTTCACAACTCAAAGACGCTTAATGATGTTAGATGATCATGTGTTATTGTTTGAATACATAGTGAAAGTGATCACAAATGGATACACTTGTTAAAGTGCAATACGTCGATGTGATGGTAAAATAGCAGTCTGTGTTGTTATAAAAGATGTTTTCTGTTGTTAATGAGGAACTCGTGTTGGAACTGAGTCCAGTTTGAATCATTGAAATATTGTTTCATGACACCTTTTATTATGTGTCTTTCCCTTCTCTCTGTTTTATCTTCTGTCCTCTCCAGACTCTGTCAGGCTGCTGGATGGAACTAGTCTGTGCTCAGGCAGACTGGAGGTGAAGTCTGACGAGTCTAACCCATCGTGGTTCTCAGTGTGTGAGGCTGACTTTGACCAGCAGGATGCAGAGGTGGTGTGCAGGGATCTTGACTGTGGGGCTCCTTCAGTCCTCCAGGGGGTGCCCTATGGAGAAAAGGAGGGTCCAATGTCGACCAAAGAGTTCCAGTGTGGAGGCCATGAGTCTGCTCTCCTGAACTGTAGCTCAGGCT
>NW_011360567.1:0-3016 GCF_000735185.1 Notothenia coriiceps | reverse complement strand
TGGCCTGGCAGAGCATGCTGGGACTGTGCCGCTTCTGCCTGTATCTGTTAGGACGGGCGAGCAGGCAGGTCCTTCAGACAGCATCGCAGTTGCTAATGACTCAAATCTGGACTGTGCCTTCTGGTCGTGGGATCTGCTTTCTGCAAGGGAGATGTTCAACACCAAGCTAATTCTAAACAAACTTTATGCATGAAGCCTTCACCCTGCTTCAGGGATGAGGACGTAAACCCACCTGTGACATCATCTTATTTGAAATTCATGGTCCTTCAGTCTTTTTTGATTATGTCAGCATCCTTGAACATCATATCCTTTTTTGTTGAAGGTGAATGACTGTTGTTCCTTCTATTTTGCATTGATAGATCTGCCTGTTTTTCAGCCCAACATCTCTCCTGTCCTCCTCCCACTGGACAGGCGTCTTTTCCGGAGGCCCAGCAGCGGAGAGCGGTTCCAGATGATCAGGAGGGCTCCACCTTCTTCACTATCAGGTTGCTCCATCCAGCCTTCGTGATGCCTTACCCAGGGAGGCCCTCCCTCCAGCTCAACTTCAGCTCCTCCAGTTTTAGGCCCACAACACAACTCAAAGCCAGCTGCTCAATCACTCTTGGCCCGCACTACCTGTTCCTTCTGTTTGTAGAGCCCGGCGCCCACCAAGGAAGCTACAGCTGTGTTTATCACGTCTTTGCTTTTTCTCAGGACTTCTCCTCTGAGAGCCGTCTGCTCTCCGTCATTGTCACAGGTACGATGTTACAGTTTACTGTAGGACAATACATGATGCTCACCAGGATAACGCTGGAGAGGACTGAGGATGTATGTTTAGGTGTCATGTCTCTATAGTGTGTGTTTGCTATTGGACTCTTGATGTGATGCTGTCCATGTGTTTGATCAGATCCAGCACCTTTTATCATCCGAGCGGTCGTCCTGCCGCTTACTCTGCTGCTTGTGACCGTCTGCCTGTACTCATACTGTAAGGTACTGAGACATGTCTGTTGTTTACATCGCTGACTGAATGAACACTGCAGTCTGTCTTTATTGAACTGAACTGAAGTGAAGAGTGATGCAGGAAGTCTCATCTGTGTGCTGTCATGTCTCTCCAGGCCACCAGGGGGCGGAGATCAGGCCGACAGGAGGACATTGAGCTGGATTTGTATAACCTGGGTGTTGCCGCAGTTGAAGAGAAAGGAGTTCAGGAAGCAAAGTAGCAGCTCCAAGGAACTCATCTTTCACACATGGATTTATCAGCTCTTATACCAGTTTTTAACCAATAATATAAAAATATAGCTTGTTATCTTTCCTCCGAACGTCATCAACAATGTGTAAGTGCCTCATATTTCCTGACTTCCTGTCAGCTACAAGCCCATTGGTCCTTACTGAAGATGCAGATCTTTAAAAACAAATTTGTTTTATTTTGAAAAGTCCAATCAGTCGGTACAGTTTGAAACCAAAGACACATCAACCCATGGAATATGTAGACAATTAAGGTAACATATTTAATTCCCAAGGTGTGAATCTTATTTGATGACATTTGGGCAAATGAATCAGCGCCACCTAGTGTTGGATTTGTAGATCTCGCACATTGAGGGTTGGTGTTTGTGATTTATTTTTAATACGATGAACAAATTAAACAAAGTAAAGTTTATAAAATCAGAGGTTTTTCACAACAATTCATCTCGTTAGTGATAGTGATTTTGTGTGAATAAAGTGTTATAGATTTTTAAGAGTTTGTTTGTATTTTGTAATATAACTTTTTTTAAAGGATTCTGCTTTATTGTGTATTTTAGAAATGTGTTCAAATCCATACTTTTACCTACTTTTAATTAAGAAGGTGTTCTTATTTCTTATTAACTGTGCTCAGTTTTTTTTAATGAATTTGAATTAAATAACGCACATGTGTAGCAGAAGCCTTCAGAAATGATAAAGATGAGCAAGATCACTGTAATAAATGTATCACTGTCATTTGCTTTGTCCAACACAAATAATAAAACTGCTTTAATAATCTATGAAACTCTGAGAATGAGCTGATTAAAAGTGTTTCTCGTAGTTCAAACGTCAGGGCGTCCGTTATGACAGGATTGTATTATGTTAGAAAATAATCTGTGTGGAAACAAGCATTCATGATACTTAGGCTACACCTTTTGTTCAGGAGGATAATTTTCCCATATCAACATGCATTTGAATTATTTCTAATTTTATCAATATTGGAGAAAAATATTTCATTGTTTTTTAAACCTGCTCAACGTCTCCCTCAAGAACAACATTTTAATTAAATGTTTTCTGCCTCAGTCAGTGCTCTATAAGGACACTATTTAAAATTAGGAGGATTCCCTCTGTCCTCTGAAGAATTTTGGATATTTTACATGAATATACACTCCAGGATGTTTGCTCTTACCCTAATCCTAACCATTACTCTAACCCTAATCCTAAACCTAACCAAGTCTTCACCCTAAAATTAATGATTCTTCCCCTCATGGGGACCTCCAATTTGTCCCCATTAGGGCGGCTAGTCCCCACACGTGACTGTGTAAACAGATTTAGGTCCCCACAAGTATAGTAATGCTAGGACACACACACACACACACACACACACACACACACACACACACACACACACACACACACACACACACACACACACACACACACACACACACTTCAGTTTGCCGTACTCGCCATGAACTGTTATTGCTCAGGTTAATCTTGCTCCAGCCTCCGACATAAGCGTGAAGTATTTGGTTGTTGACGGGCAGTCAAGTGGGGCAAGATAAGAACCGGTTTTCGGGGCCAAGAGCCGGCCTCACCGCGATGGAAACAGGAAGAACCGGTGCTTAATCGGGCACTAGCTCCAAACTGGCCATGGAACTGCTTTGGTGAGGAAGGGGGCAACAGTGTGATGCGAGTTGTTGTTCAATGTTGTGTGTGCAACATTTATAAAGTTACACACACACACACACACACACACACACACACACACACACACACACACACACACACACACACACACACACACACACACACACAC
>NW_011360566.1:0-3257 GCF_000735185.1 Notothenia coriiceps | reverse complement strand
TGTGGTTTCGAACATGATGGCATTTAATCACGGCAGCATTTAGCTGAGTATCTCATAGAATTCTGAGTAGGCATTAGCTCCTCCTCCTCCTTTCTTTTTTTTCAAGCTTATAAGGACCCCGAACCGGCAGTTCTCTAACAGTGCTGGAATAGAGGGATATGAGGGATGTCTAAAATGCATGATCTGTTTGGTATAAGACACATCATGGACATGTTTTTTAAAATGTTATATGTATCTGAGACCCATAATACATGCCTTAAAACAGCATGACCCTGTGACACTGTTCAGCCATGAGCTGGTTAAACGCCCCCTGCTGGATCCACAGCGCACTGTTTCTGTTTAAGAGCTCTTCAAATGGTCCGAGTCTCCCTACAGACCAACCCAGTCTCACAAAAAAACTTGAAATAGCTACGTTGGTCGACAGGGCAAGACGTAGTTTATTCACAAGTAACCCCTCTCAAAACGTGACATGAGGCGTTTCTGCGCTGGGCTAATGCTAATGCTAATAATGCTAATAAAATGGTGGCTTCACAACACTTTTTTTTTGTTTGTTTTACGGGGCGTGGTTTGCAATCCGCCCAGCCAATCAGAAATATAGCTCTTTTCTCACAAGAGAGCCGCATGAGAGTCCCTGCTCTCTAGCAGGGACGGAAAAGGGGGTAAAAAGGTTCTCATGAACTAATTTTAGCTCCGGCTCTTTTTGGTGTGAACGCGACATTTCGGAACTATATCGGAACTAAAGTGGGAAAAGTACTCCTGTGTGAACGCGATTATTGACACCATTTTTTCCTATTCATTTCTAATGACCAGTGTCCATGTCACGTGATCGCAAACTATCCCAGCGTGAGAAAAAAAAAACATGGCGGATACCCGATTTATTTTTTGTGGAAAATCCTAAATTGTAGAATAGTTTGGCCGTTAAAATGCTTTTTGATTAGATTTCTAGCGAGAAGTTCATATTGTACTTTTATAATCTACGTCCAGTGGATAGATACGAAGATGATTTGAGGTCTCGCCAGTGAATATACTACGTATTTAACTATAGAGGTTGCTCTGCGCGCACCCCATGAAATTGTGAGATTGATACGTCTTTTCCCCTATTCATTTCTATTGACCGGCGTCCATGTTTTTTGTGAGACTGGGATGTGTGAGTGTGGACCGGATCTATAATCCTGCGTCTCTCTAAAGACTCTTCTGGAGAGCAGATGATACAGAAAGTGTCCCTCTGCAGCAGGACTTCCTTTTATCATCCGTGACAGTGTGCATCAGCGTCTGCTGCTAACACATCTCTGCAGTAACGTCACTGATGTTTCAGGAGGTTGATGTTTCAGTGCTAAAGTGGATCAAAATGGAAGGTACAAACACACCTTTGAAGAAGAATACTTTATGACTCCCATAAGGGGGTTCTGTATTGTATACAGTACAAATACATTGAACGAAGAAAGACACAATACTCACTGTGTCACATTTACATTAAACGATTAATAAAATGCATAGAAGCGGACTGCTTTCTCTTACCACGTCATCCGGCAGTGGCTCAGTCAGTAGAGGCTTGGACTGGGAGCTGTAGGGTCGCCGGTTCAAGTCCCCAACCAGACCTAAGATATGGAGTGTGGACTGCTACTTGGAGAGGTCCCAGTTCACCTCCTGCCCTGCCGTGGTGCCCTTGAGCAAGGCACCGGACAACCCCCTCCCCCCCTCACTCCCATTGCTCCCCGAGCGCTGTGCACTAGCTGCCCACTGCTCCTAGTACTAGACTCCTGGTACTAGGATGGGTTAAAAGCAGAGAACACATGTCACTGTGTGCTGTGTGCTCTGCATGTGTGACCATTACAGAGGGTTTCATCCCTCCCATTCTATTCTATATATTGGTTTGAAAAAGGCCGAGTAACACAAGTACATTTAGGCTGAAAGCTTGTCTAAAAAAATCTGTGTGTATATAAGCTGATCCACAAACAGAGAATTGAGATCAAACTGGATTCAAAAATGCCCGATACAAAGTTGTACATTTTAGAAAGAAACACACAACTGCTTTTAATTTATGTGAATTCATTATATTATTGATCGATTCTATTTTTATTTGTGGAATGTTGTGTGTTTGAAGATCCTTTTTTGTATCTGCAAATACAATGTGAGTTTACAAATATGTGTCTGTATTTGTAGAAGGTGTTTTAAATGACCGATTACACTTTTGCACATAGATTATTAATCTGTTCACACAAATCAAATTGAAACACCTACCTCCATAGCATTAGGTCTGAACAACATGCATTTTATGGAGAGCAGTATTGCTTTTGATGCCACTGCCGCCCACTTGATTTATTTCTAGATCACTGCCATTAGTTTAAACATAAGTAATGTATTTTAAGTTTATTGTGTGAATAACATTTCATCTGGCAGAAGAAATAGTTCCAGTTTCCTTTCACTGGAGATCTTTGCAGGAAAGTAAATGTTTCTCTGCTTCAGAAACTGAGATTAAAACTACCTCCATCATGTTTTTATGGGATAAAAGCCGACCTGAATTATTGACATGGCACTTTGACATCAAAGTTCTGCAAAGTAGAGCTGTACGCTTTTGAAGCAGTTTGTACAAATTACATTTTCTGTGAACGACGGTTTCTTGCAATCCATCAGAATTTAAATTGCCTTGAACTTTTTGGGGGAAAGTTGTGTGAGATATTGGTGAGACATCAAACCATGCAGTGTGTCTGTGCAGAGCTCCATTATTATTCATTTACTTTTTGCATATATGCTCATTTTTACAGGTTATAAACTGTGATTCCACAAGTTGAGTTATGAAAAGACGGATACAGTGTGTTTGGAAAATACTGAATGTCCTCTTCCAATATGAGAGTAACATGCTAACAGAGGTATCCCAACTGTAGCTGTGAACATGACAGGATGTGTGATTACCTAGAAGAGCATCAGGACTGTTTGAGGCATATGATAGCTATGTGATTAACCTGTTAAGCCCCGAGCCTGTTTTTCAGGCCTCAGGCTCCCAGAACAAATGACCATATCTTCACTTCTAAAAGGGGTAAATTAATAATCTTTTTGCTCAAAGCAATGATAAACCTGTGAGTTGGATGTAGAAAAGTCAGAATCAATATAGAATTTTTTTAATTTTAAAGTAAATTCAGATTGAGCATAGAAAAAGATGTAAATTATAGTGTCCGTCCAAAAAAAAACATTACTTATAATGAAAATCACCCTTGAATGATGGGATCGGAGACTAAAAGCTTTAGGAATCCAAACTA
>NW_011360565.1:0-2555 GCF_000735185.1 Notothenia coriiceps | reverse complement strand
AAAGGGGTGGCTTAAATGGAGTGGCCTCTTTAAACACCCCTCAGGGTTTGAGAGGAATGGCGTAGTCCAATTAGCTGACACATCTATAAAGGCAGGTGTTTTCCAGCAAGACACTGACAACAGGTTTACACACAACACAATTAACCATATATGTTTTAAGCTAGATTGCGTTCACTCAATCTAGCAAAATAAAGCTGTTTCAAATCAATGTGTATGTCTGATGTAAACAAAAGCATAACCTTTAGGATGTGTGTTCGTTTGTGAGGCTTGTAGCCGTCACACCAATGTACCCTTTACCCGGCTGTTTCTTGTTCCTTGATTACCCCTCCCTGTATTTAGTCTTGTTTCTTCCTGTTCCCCTGTCGGTTCATTGTTTGTCTTTATCTTTCCTGTCACCCTCCATGTTTGACTGTCGGTTTTGTTTGGATGCTCATGCTACGGATTTATGGATGTTACAGTAGGTTCTTTCATGCTACGGATTTCTCGATGCTTAGTTCTTTCTTGTTTGCCATCGTCTACAGCTTTTTTGGTAAATAAAGCTCGCCTTTTGTTATATTACCTTTTTTGACTTTTTTTAAAACTGCATTTGAGTCCTAAAATTCCCGGACCCTGACACCTCCATACCCATGTTTGTGGAAACTGGGCGTGGCCTCTGATGTACAGAACTGGACATGACCAGACATATTCTATGGCTATGGCATAAGACACACCTTCCCATGTTTGTGTAAAAAGGACATGACCCCTACTCTGCAGGACTTGCAAAATATTATTCTCGGCTATGACATAACCACCTTTTTGGGGACTCAGTGTGTTTCTCCTTAAGTCAGGAGCCCCCCTCCCTGTGTACTGCTGTGAGGGGAGAGGGAAGAAACTGTCTCTTCTCTTATCAGTGACACCCATAAATCATTACATGCCTTACACTCAACTTAACAAACCACTTTGTTTATACTGTAAATATAGAAAATCATAACATATGAAACATTTTCCTTGTGGGTTATTCAAGAATATAATTGATTAATTGTCGTTTTAAGTATTCATCCTAATATGGAGATCTCAACAATGGTGTAGGAGCAGTATGATTTTTTTTTTAGCACCAGGGTTGTTCTGTTGTTCATGAGTTCACCTTCACGTTTCCTCGTCCTCATAATGTTTTTAATCAAACTGCAGGACAAGGGGCTTTTTTGACTGTACACCCGCAGCCCTGACCATTTGTCTCTTCCTGTCATTCAGCAGTGTGGACCGGCAGCAGCACAGCCTCCTACACTCCTATAGGACCCCAGCAGAATGGGCAGGGTCACCAACAACCCCCCCTCCATCATGCCAACCACCACTGTAAGATATTGTGTCCTTCCAAACATGATGTTCACTGTCTTTCTGTGGCTCTCACATGCTCCTTTTCAGGTGCTGTATCTTATGTGAAGTGTGTTATCTATAGCAGACTGATCTCCCCATGGTGATTGATCTGATCTGATTGATTTAAGTCTTTGCTTCCTCTCCGTTCATGTCCCTTAGCCTTTTTCTCATTTTAGCTGTCTTTTGTGGTTTTACTTTTATTTAAGTACATTGTAGGAAATTAGCTATATGAGTAAAGTGTATTATTAATATTGTATGATTACCAAAGCTTACTTTTTCAAGTCTGACATATAGAGAATTACATTTATTTCAAAGTTACTCTATGAAGTGTTAATGTGGTGCAACAAGGTTGTAGTGCAAATATAGTCCCTGTATAACTCCTAAAGTATCCTGTATGCCTGTGAGACATACATGCTCACTCCCGCACTATTCACAAGTATCCACTTCAAGTTTAACGTGTATGTACAGCTTTGTTTTATTTTACTTCACACCAATGTTCTTATCCTTCTGCTTTCAGGGTCCCAGCATCATGGCACCACCTCTTTCCCTCCATCTGTGTCCAACCACCCAGGTTAGAGATGATCACTGTTATCTGTCAATGCTAGGCTCATATACACAACTGTCGACCATGGGAAAGCTGATGCACTCTAGGTTGTAAGCATAGGTGGCGCGTGAGGCTCAGGTTTGGGAAGGCTAAATAACTTTTTTTACCTGACGCTGCCCACCTCCGGCGTCTATAGAAAAGAGATCAACTCAGTGAAAGCACCGCCTGCTGACCAATCAGAGCTCAGTGTGCAGAGTTTAAATCTATCAAGTCATATTACAGGATAAAGGAAATACAGTTTAAACTGCCGTATGCAGAGAAGACGACGACCTGTCGCACTTATCATTCATATCACATCATCAATCAAATCATCGATCATATAATATCATAATATATCATATATTTCCTTATCTGAGTCAGCTTCTCGAGCCGTATCTGGCCGTGCAACACTTACAGTGTCACATAGCCTACTGTATGCAGAAGTATTATTTTAAGCAACACATTAAGTTGACGAAACACTCAACTCAAATGTAATTAAAGTCAGATCACTCGTGTCTTAGATGAGGCAGTGATATCATAAACCTGTTAATGTAGGCCTACGCATTCAAACACTCGGTAGTTTATGTATTTTTAACCAGCTGTTCTGCATTCACCTTGC
>NW_011360564.1:0-2815 GCF_000735185.1 Notothenia coriiceps | reverse complement strand
AATGTGTGTGTGTGTGTGTGTGTGTGTGTGTGTGTGTGTGTGTGTGTGTGTGTGTGTGTGTGTGTGTGTGTGTGTGTGTGTGTGTGTGTGTGTGTGTGTGTGTGTGTGTGTGTGTGTGCAATCATTTCTCACCTGTTGTGATGGCCTCAGGGTGGATGCTGACCGTCAAGCAGATGGACTGACCGGGCCCCAGACTGCCTGATGATGGACACACCAAACACAGCTCCCCATCTCTTCTTTGCTCTGTCGGTAATGCTTTTGTTCCGCAGTCAAACCACCAATTCACATGTTTCCCGACACACCTGCGCCAAAACACGCTCTCTTCACACACTGCTTTCAGCTCCACAGTCTGCGGAGGGAGAGAGGAGTGGTGAGAATTTTGGGATTCAGTAAGAAGGTTCAGGAAAAGCTATAGATGGAACAAGGGAATAGAATGAGGTAAGAAATGTGATAAACTGCAGATAGATCCATGTTCATACCTTAGTGTTAGCATCAAACTGTGTAGCCAGGGGGTCCACTTGGAACTCTAGGCTGGAGGGTGACATTTCCAGTGGTGCGCACAGTACTAGAATAGAAAAACATGACGCTACATGAAACTACTGTCATGTGAGACAGTTGTCTTGTTCACATACTATTTGACAGTATACTCGCTTCTTATGACCCCACCTGTGGCCTGTATGCGCAGTGACCGTTGTGTCGCCATGGTGACAGACTGGGGAAGGGGTTTGACGACATGCTTCCTGCTGCCATCTGACAGTGAGGAGTAGGTGCACGAGGAGGATGGAGTGGGGAGAGGAGATAGCGAAGCAGTGGGCCATCTCAACCCGTTGACCATCAACGGCAGGTCAAAGTCATAGCCTGCTGCCTGCAGGAATACATTTTCCTTCACTGTCGACCTCTTCTTCAATATTTAACTAAGATATTTAAAGCTATGAGATGAGCGATAGCAAGATCAGTAATTGATCGTTCGCTTAGCCCTGCCCCCATTAGTTATGGTTGTTATGCCTGTCATATTTTCTTGAGCACAAGTTCCACTCCATTTCAATTATGCCAACTTGAATCAAGGGCTCTGTGCAGAACATTAAACCAGCAGCATCAACAACAGCAGACCTAAACAACTCAGTAATAGAGTGCCACAGTGACGCGTCTCAAAACCCGGAAGTAAGTTAGCATTTTTACCACTTCCGGTTCCTTCGACAAAAAGCAATGAGATTTCTCCATAGGATTTAGGAAAATAGCTGGAAATAAGGTCTGTGGTTGAAACACATTGAAGAGACGGAACACGTTTTGTTCTACGACATTAAATACATCAGCAGTGACCCCACTGGTGATTTCTGAAGAGTTTACGTGTCTGAAGAAAGGATGGTTGTTAACATGTGGCTGAATAGGGCTACAAAAGTTATCGAAGCCGTTGTACGTCATTACACCGAACACGTAAACACTCCTCTGAGTTTGTTTTCCCCTGTTCTGCTTGAAAGCAAGTTCCTGCCTCCTGCAAACTGTTAAAACAAACGCTTCAACTTGTACCATTTAGAATCTGTAGTTTTGAATATGGATCTTAAGTTGGCGTGACCCTGCTGTAGTTCGTTTATAGCATAACGTTAGCATTTTGCTTCTGGCGATTAGATTTATGAATAGAAAATTATAAAAGTAGGGAAGACATGTGGAGATTATCCGGCTGAACAAAACGTGATCCGTCTCTTAAATGTGTTTCAACCAAAGACCTTATTTCCAGCTATTTTCCAAACTCCTATGGAGAAATTGCATTGGTTTTTGTGGAAGGAACCGGAAGGAGTTTACTTCCGGGTTTTAGGACGCGTCACTGTGGCACTCTATAGTCATTAAGCAATGATGGCACAGTCTATGTTCAGAAGAAGGGTTTAGAGAACAATCAATTCATGGAAGTTAAATGATGCATTTGAGCTTGGTGCTTTATGTACTGGAGATTGGTCAAAAGGTTACCTGGGTTGGGAAGAAGACAAGGGAACAGTCCACTGTCTGGTTGCCATGGAGCTCCACAACACTCACACCTGGCTCTTTCTCTGCACCTAAAAATGCACAAAAATGATCACAAAACAAAGGCCAAAGCTCTAATTTACACAAAAACATTTGTCTTCCTAAATGCGGCATTGTTTATGTAACTACGTACTTGCTAAGGGCTGGGGGAACCTCACAGAGAAGTCAGTGTATTCCGCCAGGTCAAAGGTAACCTGGGCTGAGGCTGATGATTGGTTTGTGAGAGTGAACGGTATTGATCGCTGAGAACCAGCATAGACCCCGTAAAAGTGGAAATGCGACTGTAAATGGATACAAAATGAAAGAAAAAAGGTCAACAGCAACTTAAATTGAAAGGGAAAGGATCATTTCAGCTTTCAATGACAGGAGCTGTCCAAAAGCGGATTATCCTTCAGTTCATATCCTTACAGGTGCAACCCCTACGCGCACGCACGCACGCATAGGCCTGTCACGATAATTAATTTTGTTGGACGATACATTTTCCTGGAAATTATTGCGATAAACGATAATATTGTCGACCGTTGTAAGACCATTTTAGACAACTGACATAATGATAATATATAATAATAATTCAAGTACAACCTTTCAAAGAGAACCTTTTATTGAACATTGCAAATTAAATGTGAAATAATATTGAAATATATAAATGATATATAATAAAAACAAATAAATTAAAATTATTAAATAAATCACACACAACCAAAACAATACATTAAATAGACTCAGGCTTGAAAACAGAGCTCTTGTGGCCAAAACAGGCAATTGCATTTTAAAATGCAGTAGTAAAAAAAATGTTAAA
>NW_011360563.1:3940-4490 GCF_000735185.1 Notothenia coriiceps | reverse complement strand
GCGAGAACTTCTGGTTTTTCAGAATAAAAGGGCATTTAAGCTGACGGTATGTTTAAACTAAATTATGCCATAAAACATTGATTTTAATTTCTAACACATGCTAAAATCGATGAGAGTGCAAAACGAGGAAGGAGAAGAAGAGAGATTTAAAGAAAACGTCCTCTCCTGCTGATGTTCAGGTGTATATCAGTATGTAGTGTCTCTACTTTAAAGAGTCCTCTCCTGCTGATGTTCAGGTGTATATCAGTATGTAGTGTCTCTACTTTAAAGAGTCCTCTCCTGCTGATGTTCAGGTGTATATCAGTATGTAGTGTCTCTACTTTAAAGAGTCCTCTCCTGCTGATGTTCATATCAGTACGTACTGTCTCTACTTTAAAGAGTCCTCTCCTGCTGATGTTCAGGTGTATATCAGTATGTAGTGTCTCTACTTTAAAGAGTCCTCTCCTGCTGATGTTCAGGTGTATATCAGTATGTAGTGTTTCTACTTTAAAGAGTCCTCTCCTGCTGATGTTCAGGTGTATATCAGTATGTATGTGTATGTATGCTTTAA
>NW_011360563.1:0-2185 GCF_000735185.1 Notothenia coriiceps | reverse complement strand
CTGGTTTTTCAGAATAAAAGGGCATTTAAGCTGACGGTATGTTTAAACTAAATTATGCCATAAAACATTGATTTTAATTTCTAACACATGCTAAAATCGATGAGAGTGCAAAACGAGGAAGGAGAAGAAGAGAGATTTAAAGAAAACATATTATGCTCATTTCCAGGTGTATATCAGTATGTAGTGTCTCTACTTTAAAGAGTCCTCTCCTGCTGATGTTCAGGTGTATATCAGTATGTAGTGTCTCTACTTTAAAGAGTCCTCTCCTGCTGTTGTTCAGGTGTATATCAGTATGTAGTGTCTCTACTTTAAAGAGTCCTCTCCTGCTGATGTTATATCAGTATGTAGTGTCTCTACTTTAAAGAGTTCTCTCCTGCTGATGTTCAGGTGTATATCAGTATGTAGTGTCTCTACTTTAAAGAGTTCTCTCCTGCTGATGTTCAGGTGTATATCAGTATGTATGTGTATGTATGCTTTAATGTTCAAAAAGCTCTTTATTTTTCTCACACTGCCTGTAATGCAGCACCTCTTTTCACCCTCTGTCTGAAACCACAGGGATGTTAGCCTTTGCAGCCCATTTACATGCACACAAATTGCCATCAGACACGACAGAAAAGGGAAAAACCCCAAGTGAAAAATAGAGCCCCTTTATTAAGAAAGTGGATGAGGGGGAAAGAATGCACATTTAGGCTGTGCCTAAACAATATGTGTGTAACACACTTCAAAGCACACACACACACATTGTGTTGTTGAGATCGTTTTATTTTTTTTAATGTTTTATTATAGTCAAGGGTAGATACCAAAATCACAACCCTAATCCTGAGTTTTAAACTAAAAATCCTTGTATTTCTTGTATAATTCGCTTTTAAGCATTAACCTCAGTTTTGATCAACCAACGCATCACATCTAACCAATCCCAGAAAAGTCAACCCAGTCTCACAAAAAACGTGAAATACCTATGTTGGTCTACAGGGCAAGACGTACAGTAGTATGTTCACAAAAAACCCTCTCAAAACGTGACATGGATAAAAAAAATGGTCCTATTCATTTCTAATGACCGGTGTCCGCATGTCACGTGACCGCAAAATTTCCCAACGTGAGAAAAAAACATGGTATTTTTAGTGGACAATCCTAAATTGTAGGATAGTTTGGCCATTCAAATCTACACCTAAACAATCCCAGTAAAGACTGTCATACACAAACTCATAACCCTCTACCCTATATAAGCCACCGTCCCCTCTTGTTCACATGTTAACCGTCTCCAAGAAAAGCTAACTCCCCAGAGTTTCACACACCGCCTGCAAAACCATCAGCCTCTCCACATCCAATCTCTCAGACATGAACCACCACACTCCTAACACTCATAACACCAAATGACACCGATCACCCCCTCAATCTGAACCTGACTTTACTGCCGTCTGGTCGGAGTTACAGGACTTTAAGATGAAGAAGCGCTCTCAGCAGTCTCTTTCTGTCACAGCAGCCCTGAACTCAGCGCCTGATGACACTGATGTGATACTGGAGGGGCATGAATGTATTCATGAAGGCTTTATGTGTTTGAGTATCTGTCTGTATCTCTATGTACTGGCTCTGAGAACAAATGCTCCTCTGGGACTACAAATCTTTATGTAATCTATTTGTTTTGGCATATTTTCATTTTAAGGCGTGTTGTTTCTTTCCCCAACATGATTTGGGAAAGTAAAAGTGAACTAGTAACAGATAAAATAAAACATGAAAAATCCAAATAAATATAAAATCCCAGATTCAATATGTAGTCTTTTTCGTACACAAGTCATTTTCTTGTGTAATTGAACACATAATCACCCATGCCATTGTGTGCTCCAACTCTGTGTCAACATACTGTAGCTGTCTGTATACTTCTTTGTGTGTGTGTGTGTGTGTGTGTGTGTGTGTGTGTGTGTGTGTGTGTGTGTGTGTGTGTGTGTGTGTGTATATTTGCCTCGCTAATTGAAAAGTGGCCCGGTTGTAAACAAGGAACAAGGGAGTACAGAGCGAACATTTTTCATGGGCTCTACGCAGCGGGGGACATTTGTGTGTGTGTGTGTGTGTGTGTGTGTGTGTGTGTGTGTGTGTGTGTGTGTGTGTGTGTGTGTGTGTGTGTGTGTGTGTGTGTGTGTGTGTGTGTGTGTGTCTCCGTTTGTGTGTGTGTGTCTCTGTGTGTGTG
>NW_011360562.1:3207-3881 GCF_000735185.1 Notothenia coriiceps | reverse complement strand
TGGCCCAGACCTTTGTATATCTTTCTGTATGTGGCCCTCGTTGAAAAAGGTTTGGACACCCCTGGTCTAAGGAGATAATCCAGCTAACTATACTATTCTCTGAATGGGAATATCTTCCTCGGATGGTATGCATGCTTGAGTGAAGTCTTGTTTACCTTCCTCTGACACCTTTTGTCTGTGTGCCGTGGAGAAGCCGTACCGATCGGAGAGTCTGAGCATAATGCAGTCTGAGCATAATGCAGTTTGACCCGCTGCTAATGACGCCCTGACACTTAGTTAACGGAGCTCTACATTTCGATATCTGCCGTCTAATTGAAAGTGACAGGACGGCACCTGTAGCTCTCTCGGAACAGTGTTTACCAGGGAAATGTTAGGGGTGACTGTGAGGGGAAGAGGACTGGACATTCAATAAATAATATCTACCATTCCAGATCAGTAAATAACAAAACCTGTTAGTTATTGGTGTTACTCCACCTTCATCATAGCACTGAGACTTGGGTTGACAGGTTTTTGGGTTTCTTATGGTTGCTTATTGCTTTGCGTAGATNGTTCATCACTGTCCACCACAAAGCAGTCTGAAGGGAGTGATAAAGGAGTGCACTGCAACAACTCTACTATAACTCAAAGTATTTGTCTAATTTCAAGAATATGTTTTTACACTTGATATAAGAGCT
>NW_011360562.1:0-2263 GCF_000735185.1 Notothenia coriiceps | reverse complement strand
GAGAAAGTGCAGAAGGAAACATCCATTAAACTCAGTGTGCTGCTCTGTGATGCTAGCTCAGATACTTGGCATCTCATCTTGGGTGCAAGGTCATCAATGTTTGGGCTCAGGCTCTGAGCTGAGGAGACCCTCAGGATGGAGTGNAAGTTAAGTTAGCAAAATCAATCAAATGCAGGTCAATGATGCTTGATACTTGAATATGCTTTAAGAAAACAAACTCTCTTTGGCAGCTCATCCCTCAGTAACTGAGGGATGAGCTGCCAAAGAGAGTTTGTTTTCTTAAAGCATATTCAAGTATCAAGCATCATTGACCTGCATTTGATTGATTTTGCTAACTTAACTTATGAGGCTATATACCTCACTTCTAGCGAGTGGCCCAGACCTTCGTATATTCTTCTGTATGTGGCCCTCGTTGATAATGGTTTGGACACCGCTGGTCTAAGGAGATAATCCAGCTAACTATTCTCTGAATGGGAATATCTTCCTCGGATGGTATGCATGCTTGAGTGAAGTCTTGTTTACCTTCCTCTGACACCTTTTTTCTGTGTGCCGTGGAGAAGCCGTACCGATCGGAGAGTCTGAGCATAATGCAGTTTGACCCGCTGCTAATGACGCCCTGACACTTGGTTAACGGAGCTCTACATTTCGATATCTGCCGTCTAATTGAAAGTGACAGGACGGCACCTGTAGCTCTCTCGGAACAGTGTTTACCAGGGAAATGTTAGGGGTGACTGTGAGGGGAAGAGGACTGGAGGGATCTGTTGGGAAATCTGGTTATTCTTCTCCTGGTAGTTCTGTTAAACCCATTTATTCACTCTTGAAAGCCGCCCACAGCCACAGTTCATCACTGTCCACCACAAAGCAGTCTGAAGGGAGTGATAAAGGAGTGCACTGCAACAACTCTACTATAACTCAAAGTATATTTGTCTAATTTCTAGAATATGTCTTTACACTTGATATAAGAGCTAATAGTTATAGATATGGGGTCTTGTTTTTAGACAGAAGTATCTTGTGTAGTCAAAGAGTCTTGAAAACACCTTATTTTGAGTTGTATCTACGACATTTTTTATGGAAAATCACCAGCTAACATTAGAAACCAGGAAACTACTGGGCATTTCCTGATCCTGGTAGTTCAAAACAAGTTCTCCCAGTCCCAGCTAATAACAAGATCTGATTTGTCTAAATATCTTGTCTTATTTCAAGAACTCTTACCAAGCAAATGTTCACAGATTTTTCTATTTATTACAAGCGAGAACACCTAGTTTTCCTTATTTTTGACTTGTTTTTGGAGCAGCTTTTTTTCCAGTGTGGTTAACATTTGTGTTCTGTGTTACCCACAATTCATGCATGGGCAGCTATAGCACTGCAAGATCTCATGAGAAAACAGGAGGTATCAGCAGCAAATAGATTCAATTTAATGGAAATCTAAACCACAGTAGCTCTCAAAAAGATGTCTCTGGATCTTAGCTGTTGGGCATAATGCAGTGTTACTGAGACAGCTAACGTTAAAAGACATGAATGTGACAGTCTCAGCTGTAATGGTGGAGTTAAACCGTGCAGATATAGACAGGAGGCTGTAGATATGCTCTTATCGCGGCAAAAGAAAAATACACTTCAGCAAACAAGGTCAGCTACATTTACTTGGCATCCATCAAAGGGCGGCGCTGAAAAACAACATTAACCGTCTGGAAAATTCGTACTAGGAATTTAAATACCGTCAGAGGTCAAATATACAGACAGGTGATGAATAGGGGATGATATAAACCAAATGTGTCAAACTCAAGGCCCGGGGGCCAAATCAGGCCCTTGGTGGATTTCATTTCGGCCCGCAGGATAATTTCTAATTACTGTTAGATCTGGACCGCCGGTATATTGCACCTTCACTCCATCCTGAGGGTCTCCTCAGCTCAGAGCCTGAGCCCAAACATTGATGACCTTGCACCCAAGATGAGATGCCAAGTATCTGAACTAGCATCACAGAGCAGCAAACTGAGTTTAATGGATGTTTCCTTCTGCACTTTCTTTCTTGAGACAACAGGGCATGTTTGGTTTGTTCTTTGAGGGAAAACAGTTTTTTTGAAGCTGTTGTTGGCCTGTGGGAAAATGTAATCATAAGANAAAGAGAAACCAAACATGCCGTGTTGTCGTGAGAGAGAAAGTGCAGAAGGAAACATCCATTAAACTCAGTGTGCTGCTCTGTGATGCTAGCTCAGATACTTGGCATCTCATCCTGGGTGCAAGGTCATCAATGTTTGGGCTCAGG
>NW_011360561.1:0-3358 GCF_000735185.1 Notothenia coriiceps | reverse complement strand
GGTTTACATTTTAATAATCAAATAAGTATGTGAACATAACCAATAACCTACCATAGCCAATAACAAATAAATGTAGCTTATTTTATTTTTGTTGTTCATTCATATCTTATTTTACCTAGTTAACATTTATTTATTTATGCATATTTTTGTATCTCTCTAACTTTAAACGATATTTTTGGTTAACTGTCCTATAGTATACATTGGAATGATTTCAAACCTGTTTTTATTTATCCTAATAATTATAAAGGAGTGCCTTGGAAATATGTGTTTACATAATTTGTGGTCAAAACGTTTGAGACCCACTGAGATAACTTAGAATAAAATTAACTATCTAAATACTCAGAGGTCCTTTACCTCACTGAGCCCCTCTCAGTCTGACAGGAGAGCTCTCCTCCACCCTGGTTGTGGAAACATCTACATCTTATATCCGTTAGCGCAGCTAGCACCAGATTCTAATAACAATGGCCGGTACCGGTGCGCCCTCTCCCTTGCTCGCTCTCTCCCTTGCTCGCTCTCTCGCTACCACGCTCGCACTTTGGCTGTGAGCTGCGGGCGCCTGATAAGCCAACATCCCCCACTTACAGCGCCCACCGTACAGGGCAAATTAAACGTGTAACCGGCGTGAAAAGGGTGTTACATTTACTTAATTATAAATGTTGTTACATCAAGGCCGAACATTTGGATGAGCGCCAACGGTCAAAAATGTTTTTTCCTTCCCAGAGCTGCCAGCGCAGCGCCCCCCAGATCTGGCGCCCTAGGTGACCGCCGGTGTCGCCTATGTCAGTAACACAAATACTACAAATCCACATAACAAACAATCAAAAATGAAAAGGGTCACCACTTATTATTATTTTAAGAAGAAAAAAAAGCAGCGGCGCTCATATTTCAGCAGCGGCGCTGCACCGCCACTATTTGTATAGAGGGGAAACACTGAGAGCACAATGCTCTAACATGAATTACCTCACTGCAACATGTTTGGCCCAATCCCCTCCATCACTGCCTTCTGGCTTATGTTTCCTCTCTGCTCTGTGGATGTGTAAGTGGTAAAGCCAGACTGGTTTTGTGTGTGGTGCACACAACGTGTAACGCACCATATAACAATATTCTTTAAAACTGAAGATCAGCTTTTGCAGTGCTGGAAAAAGGCTGCTGGTGCTATAAATCATTACGATGAACCTTTATTGATCCCTCTAGGGGAAATTCAGTTTTCCACTCTGTTTATATATTTTTTGGAATACACACACAGTAAAAATACACACATGCATTGGAATACAGGTGTAGGTGCAGACATTAGAGAGGTGCCAGAGCAAAGAGGCTCCAGTCTGACTGGCACCTCTCCCAGTCCACACTGGTTTTTGAATGGAGTGAGAGGGACTTGATTAAGACAATGCTGTTTTGCCATAAAACTGAATTTAAAGAGGAATTCTACAAAAGGATTATTTTAAATCAGGGCTGTAGTTTAACTGGTGAGTATTTTCAAAAATACTAACCAAAATAATTAACACAACATTAAACAAACGAAAAACAACCACTAAAATAGTCATGTATGTGATGAGGAGGTTGATGAGGAGGGGTGTTCGTGACTGAAAGGACCTATCAAGTCTGTGAGAGAGCCTCCCACAGATATCAGTATCTGCAGAGAGCCCTGACAGTGCCTACTTCTACTCCATACATATCTTAATTACAATTCTTGAGAAAAGATCATACATGTTGTTTATGTAATCTGTTCATGTCTAAAAAAGTATTATTGGCCGTTAAACATTCTTGTTATCTGATCTTTTTAAAACTTTATTGGAACAAGAGGCCACATGTTGGACAAGGCGTCCAGTAGGCTGCACTGCAGCTTCTTAATGCAAGAACACACAAGCTCTCTTTAATATGCCCAGTCCTCTTATAGTGCAATACATCACTCTGAATGTGGAGTGAGAGACATCATCAATGTGTTGTTTGGGCATTTTAGGAAGATTTACATGAAACATGCAAGACTGCATTAGCGTGCAGTGAAAATTGCACAGTTTTCCCAATGATAACGTTTGCATTTCTTTTTCTGCAGGTTTACATAAAGCAAATAAGCAACCAGCCCCATACCTAATACATGGTGCCAAAATCATTAATGGAGCCTTCAGAGCTTGGACTAAGAAACAGGTATGGACATACGCACATCACTATGTGTCTCTGACCATCCATGCTGTGGTGGAAAGTATAAACGCTTTGTTCTCCTCCCAACAGGCCCTATTAGAACACGAAGATGAGCTTCCAGAGAACATGAAACCATCACAGCTCATCAAAGATCTTGCAAAAGAGATCCGACTCTCAGAGGTATCATATTTCATTTTTGACATCGAGAAGAAGCCATTGTTGGGATGTGCGATCTGAGAGCCAGTCCAAAGATATCTCAACCGCTAAAATAAATCTACTGGTTACACTCATAACAGAGAAGTGTCTGTCCCAGGCAAACACACAAACACTGACCTTTTTAAATCGCGTTGTTCGTATTCAGTTGCAGTGTTATATATTGCCCTAAGCTGTCACTGCAGCGGGAAAATATTCTCTCATCTGCTCAATCTGTTGACCATAGACTGTAGCTATATAATAATAATAATAATAATAATAATATATAATAATGATTTGCGGAAAGAGTTATAATAAAAACCGTTTTCTTATAAGTAGCCTATAAAATCCATAATATTCATTATTTAAAGGTTATGTGCACTCACTGGCCACTGACAAAATAAACATAAACAAAACGTGTCAATCAACCACATCGTGAACTATGTTGTTAAACATGATCAAGACCACCTGGTATCTTAAAGAGCCTGTGACACGATTTTCCCCCATCATCCAAACCCATCAATTTGAGTAAATATTGTCCCCTTGAAAACCGTTACTGAACTGATTTTGGATATTTGTACTTTGATAACCATTAATCTGCCCTTCAATGTTGACCATTTCCTGGATCTTCTCGGGGATTCTTCAAGTCCCGCCAAATTATGGGTGACGTCAATGCGGGCACAGCGCTCCAGCTGCACCGTTCAGGATCCCAGCATCTGCATGTAAACGCACGATGGCGCACACAGCAGCAAGCTCAGACAGCGATGACAGTTTAGTTTTGAACGTGTCTGAGAGCTCATATGAGGCTGAAGGATCGGTTTATTTTGTATCTGTTAGAAGTTTAGGAATTAGGTGCGTCAATATGGGCGATCATACGGTCATGTAGCCAGTGGTGGACTGGGACTAAAAATCAGCCCGGGACTCTCGACCGGCCCACTTTGGTACAACTAGTAAATTGTCAACGGGGGGAGTGGGGGATGTGCTAGTGACTTATCCGACCGGCCCACTTCGGTACCGGCCCATCGGG
>NW_011360560.1:0-2500 GCF_000735185.1 Notothenia coriiceps | reverse complement strand
CCAGAGACATTAAAGACTGCTGGGGAACTTTATCTGTTTCTTGTTGGCAGTTTTATTCATGATTTCATAATTGCATTTTTGTTTACTCCTGACCTTGCTAGACATTTTATGTTATCAGTTTTATGTTTCTAGCAAGTAAGACACTGTGTTTACTGCCTACAGTACCTTAGCCAGGAGACTCCTTAAAATACTTGTTATCTCTACAAGGTTGTCTTGGTATAAAGGTTATATTAAAACAAATACACCCACTCTTACAAAGTGCTTTCAGTCCAGGTGGAAATATCAAATGTTGCTCAACATCAAATTGTTTGCCGAGTATATAATATACGATCTAATATCTCCTCTGCTCTAACCTTTTCATTTTTTTTTGCATCAATCTTGATACATGGTACTTATTATATGTTATAGTTTGGATTCCTAAAGCTTTTAGTCTACTAACCCATCATCCAAGGGTAGTTTTCACTATAAGTAATGGGTTTCTTTTAGGCGGAGATTAGAATTTACATGTTTTTACTATGTTCCATCTGAATTTACTTTAAAATAAAAACATCTATATTGATTCTGACACTTCTACATCCAACTCACAGATGTAACCTTGCTTTGAGAAAAAAGATTATTAATTTACCCCTTTTAGAAGTGAAGATATAGTCATGTGTTGTGTTGGTGGCATTTTCGAGCCTGAAACCTGAAAAACAGGCTCAGGGCTTAACAGGTTACCTAATGTTTGGATGAATTGGCATTTACTCAAGTTATACTGTTAATGTATATATTCCAAAATCAAATCCCTTCATCAACCTTCCCCTTTAAATCACCTGTCTCCAGTCATGAGTCCTGGGAGTTGTATGTGTGTTCAGATTTCCACAGCTGATAAACTTAATCTCCGTCCCCGGCAGCCCTACCTCTCAGTCATGCTGAACAAAGGCTCTCTGGAGGTGTTGATGTTTACCGGCAGCCACAGTCCGCGTCGTGTCATAAGACGAGCCGAGCAAGGCGCACTGAATGATGGGAGAGAGCACTCGCTGCGCATAGAGAGGCAGCCTGGCAGGTCAGAGTTTGTGTATGTGTTTTGTCCCTGTTGAAGACTTTTACTCTGCAAAATAAATGTAATATGTTTCTGTCGTTGCGTCCCATCAGATCTTTTGCAGTTCAGGTGGACGAGGAGGCCAAGAGGGAGGCAGCGCTCCCCAACGACCAGCCTGTGAGCCTGAAGCGCGTCTTCCTCGGTGGTATTCCTGCAGAAGTAGAGCAGACGTCCAACAGAGCCAACATCCCATTCCAGGGATGCATATGGAACCTCATGGTCAACGCTGTGTACGTAACATCTATCTCCTATCTCTATCTTCTATCTTCTCTATATCTGAAATAGGGCTGCTCAATTAATCGTAATTTAATCGTATTTTAATCGTATTTTAATCGCGATTACGATTATGGCTTGCAACGATTACGAAAACAACGTAATCGAAATAAAACGATTCTTTTCTTTTTTTCTTTTTTCAGTTAAATTATACTTGAAGTGGACCTATCATGCTATATTTGAATAATATAGTGTAGGACCATACCTATATAAGGCATATTTATACTTTTTATTTTTCAAAATACCAAACAGATCATGCATTTTAGCCATTCCTCATTTCGCTCAATTCAACACTGTCTTTGCATCATGGGCTGATTCTGTGAGAACAGCACCGTCTACAGGCCTGGCATATGTACTACAGCGTCTCCAGCGCTTTGGAACGGCAATGTCCGTGGCTGTCTCCTCCTGATTGGTGGAGTTGGCCCAATAGCCGTAGCGCCACTTCTGTGACGTCATAGAAGTGTTCAAATCTGGATCAGTCTGTATCAGATCCGTTGCAGCCCCTTTTTAAGAGATTTGGGTATGGAGGAAAAGAGAGAGGGTTGTGTTTTCTGACACTTGGTGAGTTCCCTGGAACACCGGGGACACATATTCATGTATAAAAGACGTATAAAAGTGCATTTTTCATGATAGGTCACCTTTAAAGTTCAGCGTAATCAACTGTTAAAAACATACTGTTCACACTTTTTTTCTTCAATAAATGGATGTTTTTTAGTCAATGAATAATCGCATTTAATAATCGCAATTACAATTATTGACCCAAATAATCGAGATTATGATTTTTGCCATAATCGAGCAGCCCTAATCTGAAATCAGGTGTATTTTTATTGAAGCACAGATAAAACTGCCTTTTTCTCAAAGCTGACTTATCGTAGAGCAGATTGTAGCCATGCACTGTTCATGTTTCCCTTATTAGATTTAATTGTATTAATTAAAATGTTCAATATTTTTTAGGGGCATGTAAATGCTTGTATTAGAACGAATAGCACGAACTAGAGAAGCTTTTCCTAAAAGCTTGTAACTCTTAGCAAGACAAGGCAAGTTTATTTATATACAGGGTGTCCGCAGGGTCTTAAAAAGTATTAAAAGTTGATAAATCTATTTAGCGGAAATGAAGGCTATTAAAAAGTATTAAACGGCATTTTC
>NW_011360558.1:0-2718 GCF_000735185.1 Notothenia coriiceps | reverse complement strand
CTGTGGGGTAGGGCTTTGTTCCTACACGGACATGTTGTGTTTGCTATATGTGTGCCCTCCTGACCAACTCTCTCTTCTTCTCTGACTGCAACCAGTCAACAGCTCTGTAATAAAAGTACCATTTTACACCATCATTGCACCGCCTCTGACTCCCTATCTCTCGGCACTACAATAGAGTCGTTATTCATTTGTTTTAAAGCTCAATCAATAACAAAGAGGACCTTTGACCGGCACTTTTATAATTTAGTCCGGAAGATTTAAACTTTAATGGACATGTTGACCGGTGAAACCCCACCTCAGCTGCTAAATCCAGCGGGGATAATAAACAGAAGGGCAACCATGGCAACCATGCATGTGCGAGAAGTCTTCTTCACTGCTTTTGGTGTATTTTGTGGCAGAAGTACAGCGCCAGGCATGTGTACTACAGCGTCTCCAGCGGTTCGAGCTGTCTCGTGTGGAAGGACACGTTTCTGGTGCACTGCCTATTGCTTTTGGACCGTGTGGACGGAAGACTTTTTTGATAACGATTTCGGTGCGTTTCAGTTATTGTCCTCGTGTGGCTGCAGCCTAAGAAAGCTTCAAAAAAGAAATGACTTAATATGGAGAACGGCCCATTTCACAATTATACATAATTGTATTAATGGATATCAATAAGTAATTTAACTACTTTATATCCTGCTAGGTTTAATAACATTATACTTTATAAGTTGATTTATATGTTATTGTTATCTAGCCTAATCATTTTTTATCATTTGTCCCAGAGGGGTTGGTGCTGCTGCAGTAGCAACAAAACCAGCAGGGCAACACAAGAGTACAATCTGAAAACATGAAACATAAAATGAGTGAAACATTAAGAAATAAAGGCATGGTTGGAGATGTATTGAAGCTAGCTGAACTTTACAGAGTTGAGCAGTGACAGTGCTGAGGGTGATAGGGAGAATGTATATTTAGTTTTGGCTAATGTTGGATGTCTTATATTCCAAAGTTCATACCGTGACTCTGGGTTCTGTTAGTGAGGAAACAAGCAGCTGGGCGATGTGCTTTTATTTCCCTTTACCTGCTGGTCTAACTCATTGTCATTGTGAAAAGTATCAGTAGCCTATAGTATATTGTCAGTGAGTAGGCTTCATGGGATGTTTAATATTTAGTATTATACTGTTGTATAACATGTGTGTCTCAAGTCCCACTTTGAAACATTTTGAGAGGTTTCAGGCGCATGTCAGACATCACTGCATTAATCGATATTTTGTATTTTATGTTCTTTGTTTTTTGTCTGTAACATGCGACACAACGTTATGTTTATTTCAGCATTCTGTCTACTTTGCTACATTGAATCGGGGATTCCTACGTCAATAAAGTTTTCGCAGGGGGGGAAAGGAAGTGTTGATGTCAGACAGCTTGCTTGAGGCGCGAGCAGCAGTGCGTGATTCAGCTCTCTGCCTCACGGCTGACTAACGGCTCCAGCTGGTAGATGCACCGACCCTGAGGAAACATGCTCCGTCTGAGAGACGTCGTACAGCGGTCTGTTCCCCCTCGGAACTCCCCGCTTTATTCCGGTTTATGGCAGCGGGCTGGATACAAAACGCAGCCCGGGTCTCAGGTTACCGAGCAGCCCGGGCTAAAGCGCTTCGGCACGGCCGAAGCAACCGTGCAGACCGGAGCTGGACACCCATGCCGGATGCGAGAGAAGAGCCTGACCATGGCGAGCCTGAGCCCGCAGGTGAAGGCGGTGGAGTACGCTGTGAGAGGGCCCATCGTCATCAGGGCGGGGGATATCGAGAAGAGGCTGCAGCAGGTCGGCCATATGTTACATTACCGTATCTGTGTGTGAGGACGGAATAATGGGAGTCTGTCGAAAATATATTTTATTCAACGCTTCATTATTAAGCTTTAAGTAAAACACACAAAGGTTAATACGCAGGTTAAACGGCGCGGAGCAGAGCAGCACAGGTTGCATCATCCCGGATCCTGGTCCTGTCTGGAGGCAGGCCGCGCGGCTGGAAGATGCTCTGACAGTCTGACCGCGCGGCTTCAGGTCCACAGCCCACACTGCAGCGATGCAGAGGCGGAAGAAGTATTCAGATCATGTAGGCTACTTGGGTAAAAGTAGAAATACAGGAGTGTAGGAATACTCTGTTACAATAAAAGTACAATACAGTAAAAGTGCTGCATTCAAAATGTTACTCAAGTAAAAGTACAAAAGTATCAGCATCAAAATATACTTAACGTACCAAAAGTAAAAGTAGGCTACTCATCGTGCGATGATGCTATTTCAGAGTAATATATATTATATGTTTTGAATGTAAGTTATTGATGTATCGATGTGCTTATCACAGTTTGTGGGACTCATTTTAATTACTTAATTTACTTCTGGGTAGCATGTCAATTTTATTTTACATGTGTAGACTACAAAGAGGAAAGAACACACAAGCACAGACAAGAAAACATAAATAAAATTGCCTCAATGAGTCACTTAGTTAAAGTCAATCTTGGGAGTTGTTTGATTCCAGTTTCTTTTTTTGTATCGTCCTGTCAGATCATTTTGTGTCATTTAATTAATAGTTCCTCTTGTAAGACCGTACAGTGAACATTGAGAGTGCATTTCAAACAAAAGTCCGAAACGGTTCAATGCCCCGTTTGTTGGTATCCTCAACGCTTGTTGAAGAGGGCCACTGCAAGGGCGCCGGAAGCGGGGGGGCCAGGGGGCCAATGGCCCCC
>NW_011360557.1:0-1793 GCF_000735185.1 Notothenia coriiceps | reverse complement strand
GCCTATTAGCGTTTTCTTTTTTAACAAATTGTACGGTGTCCTTGGGTGTCATGAAAGGCGCCTAAAATAAAATGTATTATTATTATTAACAAAGGAATGGCTTATCTAAAGCCAGTTGAGTAGCACTTGAAATGTTTTGGCTCTATGAAACCTGATGTACTTATATGGTTCTGTTTTCTTCAAGTTTGTATCTTCTTGGTCGAATGCACTTATTGTAAGTGGCTTTGGATAAAAGCGTCAGCTAAATGTAATGTAATACAACATGGGTTATGTGAATAGAAAACTGTGCATTATACACAGTAATACAGTAATACAGTGAGACTGCACACCGTGACTTCATCAGTGCACATGAGCACTCTATTAGGCAAAATGGATTATGATGAAAAAATAACTAAAAACTGTCTAGACTTCTTCAAACATTTTCATTCCCCTGCTTTTCCCAGAGTAGTGTCATGCGAGTGTAATTTGTGTAAGCTCCAATTGATTCAACGGCTCATCCAACTTCACAATCCAATTACAACTGGGTCACGCATCATTCGCCTCATTTGCATAAGACAGGCTGAATGGGAAGGCAGATGAATGAGCTCAGAGATTTCACTTGTTTGGGATCCGTCTGCAGCTATTTTAGTTCAATTCTGCTTTCTGCAACATCTCAGTTCATAGCAGTGGTGGAAAGTAACAAACTACATTTATTCAAGTACCATACTTAAGTAGTATTTAGTCACACTTGTACTCTTAAGTATTTACATTTAATGCTACTTTGTACTTCTACTCCAGTAACCTCAAGGAAGAAAATATCAAACTTTTACTCTATGAAAGATAACCTTTTTCAAGAAGCATAATAGGGCCACTTTAATTCACGTTTGAAATGTACAAAGTTTGGATGGAGTCTTTTAAGATTCAAGTACAGAGTCTGAGAACTTCTTCCACCTCTGCTTCATAGACAGCAGAATGACTGGTGGTTTATTGAGTTCATCATTTACTTTACTAGAAGATTTCCACCTCTCTCACTTCATACCTGAGGGGTGAGGTTGCTCAGCAGCAACCAGCAGCTTCCTCTGGGCGTAACACCATCGCTCCAAGTTGAGCCTATAAAGGAAATAGAACAGGAGACAAGGATGGAACAATTAGCGTGGACCCTTTGAGAAACATAAAAGATATTTTTTTTTACAAAAAGCTATAGAGAGGCGAAGTGCCTCCCTTTCCGGGGGAGCTCCATGGGACCTTATTTCCGAAAAAGTATGTATTGAAGTCAATGGTGAGAGAAAGATTATCTTTGGATCCCGTTTGAATTGTGCCACGAATTACACATACGATGTTTGTCAATTTAAAAGACAATTTTGAAAGTCAAAAAAATAAAATGTGTCGTAAAACTGTGAAGTAACACTTTGTTTTGTGTGAAACCGCTCAATGAACTACATCTCCCGTCTCGCAAGACGGCCGTCACGTTGGAACATTTCACTTCTTTCTTTCAGAATGAGGCGAAAAGTATTAAAAGAGGTGAAAATCCCTCCAAGTCTGGGCATGATGAGAGCTGTGCATACACACAAGGGGAGTTAGTCGGTTCCGTAAGAGCCAGCATGCGGGTCCGGGACTCTGGGATTTGTAGTCTTTCTAGTTGCGTATTTTTCATAGTCTTATATTTCAACAGTTTTACGACAAACTGTGACTTTTTTGACATGGAAATGATTTTTTAAGATTGACAAACATCTATGTGTAATTCATTGCACAATTAAAACGGGATCGAAAGATAATCTTTCTCTCTCCATTGACTTCAATACATAATTTTTCCG
>NW_011360556.1:0-2327 GCF_000735185.1 Notothenia coriiceps | reverse complement strand
CCTTTAAACTGTGGGTTTTCTCTGGAAGTGTTTCCTTGTACGATGTGAGGGTCTAAGGACAGAGGGTGTCGTATTGTCATACTGATATTCTCTACAAACTGTGAAGTCCACTGAGACAAGTGTAACATTTGTGATATTGGGCTATATAAATAAACATTGATTGATTGATTGATTGATTTTTTTGGACGGACACTATAATTAACATTTTTTTATATGTTCAATCTGAGTATACTTTAAAATAAAAACATTCTATATTAATTTTGACTTTTCTACATCCAACTCACAGGTTTATCATTGCTTTGAGAAAAAAGATTATTAGTTTAACCCCTTTTAGAAGTAGTTATAGTCATTTGTTCTGGGAATGTCATTTTCGAGCCTGACACCTGAAAACAGGCTCAGGGCTAAACAGGTTAAGCTAGATCATGCTTGGTCACATTTGACTGGACATGATCCTTAAAAAAACGTTATACATTAAAGCTTGCATGGATTGAATCGTTGCATTGTTTGCATTTCATTTGCTTTTTCTTTTTATTCAGACCCCATGCAGACGGAGTGGAGTTGAAATGAAGTGAAATTCAACATCGACAGTAAACCATCCATCCCCAACGATTGCATCAGCGAAACGTGTGAGATGTAAAAATGTAAAAGATAAAGTATTGATTTCAGTTTAGGGCAGCGCGGCCGTTATCATCAGTGAGCGCTGAGGTCGGTTGTTTTAGCTTTGCTTTAACTCTGGAGATTTATCACCTCTGTTGAATCGCAGTGAGAGAAAGAGAGAGATAAATTGAATGCTGATCCTCGGAGGAATAAGAAAGCAGCTTCGCTCCAGAGTGAGACGTATGTGAGATATCAGTCGATGCATTTACGCCTCAGAATGTGATTGATGGCGCAAAATGAAAACAGCAACTCATCAACAATTATTATTATTGAGGGGTAAGTTGGTTTGGAAAGTGAACACTCTCCAGAGTATTATTGAATGATGCACCTATGGAGTTTTATGTAGAAACAAACACTATACATATTTCAACTCGTTCTCGGTGGTGGACAGTTTTATTTGTATTAGTCTTTTACTTTTCCAGCAACATACATTTCACAAAGAATACTCCCCTCCAAAGAATAAAAACAAAAGTAGTTAATGATTCAAGCTAGTAGACAAAACGATTTATTCCACCCAATCCTATCTAGCATACTAATTTCAAAACTGTTGCATTTCTGAACAATGTAGGAATGTCTCCCTCCATATGAAGTTATCAGGCTTCTCTTTAATAGCAAAGCTTAACTGTGGTTGACAGTTTTAATGTTTGCATTATGTTGCCCATTTAGCCCCGTTCTCTGCCATCTCACTCCATTAGAACAAAAAAAAAAACAGTCTTTTCACCTGTTTTACACCATCAAGTTAAACAGTGGACGTCAGTTAAGTGCATGTCCTGCCGTGACGAAGCCGAGCGGCGATCATTTCCACGGCGCTGGGCCGCAGTTTTCAAAGACAGGCTCAATTTGGTTCCTCATCTCCATTATCGGCCCTGCACTTATAGAGAGCGCCTTGACTTAATGAGTCGAATCATCAGAATCCCAGCTTAACAAAGCAGAAAAAAAAGAATGAGAGCAGGTATCAAAATGACTAAACTGCACCTCGGGAGTTTATGAAGGAATGAGATATGTGCAGGGGTCTGTTAATCCTGCTAATGTACAAGAAACGTTATGTCCATAATGGTTTGTGTTACGCTTCACCGCTGCTTTATTGCTTACACGAATTAGATATGAGGTTGAACATGAAAAGAGAGCTGAGCCAGAAGGCAAAGCTCTCCGTCTACCGGGCCGCTTTCCTTCCTACCCTCCCCTATGGTCATGAAGGGTGGGTCATGACCGAAATAACGAGATCACGGATACAAGCGGCCGAGATGGGTTTTCTCCGCTGGTCTCTCCCTTAGGGATAAGGTGAGAAGTTCAGTCATCCGGGAGGGACTCGGAGTTGAACCGCTTCTCCTTTGTGTCGAAAGGAGCCAGTTGAGGTGGTTAGGGCTCCTAGTTAGGATGCCACCTGGGCGCCTCCCTAGGGAGGTGTTCCAGGCACGTCCAGCTGGGAAGAGACCAAGGGGTAGACCTAGGACCAGGTGGAGGGATTATATCTCTTCTCTGGCCTGGGAGCGCCTTGGGATCCCCCAGTCAGAGCTGGTTGATGAGGCCAGGGAAAGGAAAGTTTGGGGCTCTCTGCTGGAACTGCTACCCCCGAGACCCGACCAAGGATAAGCGGGAGAAGATGGATGGATGGTTGTACAACAGCCAACCAGAACAGATCATCATCTACAGCGAACATTAGCTCATCG
>NW_011360555.1:0-2082 GCF_000735185.1 Notothenia coriiceps | reverse complement strand
ACGGAATGGAAAGATAATCTTTCTCTCTCCATTGACTTCAATACATAATGTCTGCGGGGGAGAGGAAGAGACAGATCACTGCATAAATATGCAAACCTACAGTTAGCTGCTGGAGAAGAGAGATCAGGGGGGGGGCTGAGGGGCCATCAGGTGGGTAAACACACAGCTGATCACCTGAGAGCTGCCGTCTGATTTGAACATTGCACAACAATGAACTCAGTGTGTGATTGTTATAGCAGTAATATTAAACACTAATAATACAGCAAACTATGAACAATAGTATCATATTAGAGCCCGTTTGCCCGTGGGGAGATGACGAGGCTTCATCAACAATAAACCTCTTTTTAGTGAATGACTGAGTTTGGGCACGTTAATAAAGTGTTAATTTAGTTGACTGCAGTATATTCATATTTATCAGTGCTTTCGTGTCAATTCGGCGAACATAAACATAAATGATCGTGAAGATGATTAAAATAGGATTACAAATCGGTAGTGAGAGCCGTGCTGCATTTCCTCCCCTCGGATGTGATATCAAAACAAACCGATTATTGTTGTAGTTAAACCACATTTATTAGTGCTTTCATGTCAATTCGGCGAACATATGATACATTAAATGATCGTGAGGATGATGATTACAAATCGTTTGTTTGAGCCGGTCTGCATTTCCTGATGAAAAACAAACTTGTGCTTGTACTTACGCCAACGTGGATTCAACAACATTATTTTGTTAAATAAAAACAAGGTGATGTTTTGTAAATGATAACATGTCTCTTATTCAGCACAGAATATGATCCTATCCGTGACGTATGGATCTAATCCGCTATATCAGATGCCTGTAGATCTATCAGCGTGGCAGCTTTTTAATCACGGCTCCCCCTGGTGGATCCACGATCCATTGCTGCTGCTTTCATTATCATTTAATGTATTTATCAAGGGGGCGTATCAAGACATATGGGGGGTTTTCCTTTCAGCGAAGGCCCACCCCGTGCAGATCATCAATAGTTCTGGTCCTACCTGTAGAACTGGTCTTGGAGCACAGCGTAGATCAGACCCACACCCAGCAGGGAGTCCAGGACCACGGTCAGGATCTCTATGGAGACGATGTTGGGGTCAGAGGTCAGCCAGCGGCGGTCCGCCTTCCCGTACTCCTTCCCTGCCGATCAATACCTCAGATACTCATTATCAATAAATAATACAATAAACTCACAGATCAATACCTCAGATACTCATGATCAATCAATAAACTCCAGGATCAATACCTCAGATACTCATTATCAATAATAATAATAATAGTAATAATAATAATAATAATAATAATAATAATAATAATAACAGTAGACTTACAGAGCTCCGCCAGAGGACCCTCTGAAGTCTCCACCGTCCGCCCCCCCACAGACATGTACACAAACGGACCCTCCTAGACACAAATCAAACATAAACAACAATGAAAAACACTAATCAACAAACAGAGAGATCCTGATTGGTCGTACCAGCGTCAGGTGGACGATTACGTCATAGAAGAGCCACAGCACCACCCACCTGTCCGGCCCTAAGCCCCGCCCCCCACACCTGTGGGTTAGCATCACCGCGGCTAACAGCTGCAGGCTACATGCTAACAGAGACCAGAAGGAGACCAGAGACAGGCCAGAGTCCATGGAAGAGGAGTCCATGGCAGAGGAGGAGAAGAAGAGAAGAAGAAACTGCAGTTCTCTGCTGGACAATCAAGACGTTAGGTCCCACCCTAGCCTCTCTATTGGTTGTTTTGGCTCTAAACCCCGCCCCGTCCTCCCATTGGCTGCTGAGATCAGCCCACCTCCTGGCCCCGCCCCCTTCCAGAGAGTAACCTGACTCCATTCACATTACATTACATTGCATTTAGCTGACCTTTTATCCAAAGCGACTTACAATAAGTACATTCGACCAGGAAGATACAACCTTGAAGAAAAAAGAATCATAGTGCTACTCAACTGGCTATAGATAAGCCAGTCCTTTATTAGTAGCAAGTCCTTTATTATTCACAGCAGATTCATAAATACTTTCATATATTCATGTCTTTATATGTTTATATAAAAACATGAATAT
>NW_011360554.1:0-2674 GCF_000735185.1 Notothenia coriiceps | reverse complement strand
ATATCAGTATGTAGTGTCTCTACTTTAAAGAGTCCTCTCCTGCTGATGTTCAGGTGTATATCAGTATGTAGTGTCTCTACTTTAAAGAGTCCTCTCCTGCTGATGTTCAGGTGTATATCAGTATGTAGTGTCTCTACTTTAAAGAGTCCTCTCCTGCTGATGTTCAGGTGTATATCAGTATGTAGTGTCTCTACTTTAAAGAGTCCTCTTGAATGTGGCTTCAATAAACACATTTCTGAGAAACGGTCTGAGAAGTTTCCGTCTGGAGGTCATGTGGTGCTCAAACTGAAGGTCGTATTGCTCCATATTTTAAAGATGCCGTTTGTAAATATTCTAGAAATCCTCCACCTTACAAACGGAATATTTGTAACTCACCACATAAAGCACGTGGTCTGGGCTCAGAAGGCAAAGCATAATGCACATGTATTTTTATATTTAAGGTGAGGATGATGAATGTGTTGTTTCGGAGATTAAACCTCACGATGTGGTTTCATTTGTATTTTAATGTAACGTCTTGTGTAAGGAAGACATAAAATGCATCAAATCAAACAAAGAACACTAAGATGTATTTCCTTTATGGTTTTGTTACTTTTCGTGTGTATGTATTGGATGTCGTTAGATTGTGGTTTCAGTTTGTTTTGAATGGACGTACCTTTTGTAGTTTGTTATATTGCAGTTTTAAGAACACGTTCAAAGCACAGTGGACGAAAAGGCCATACAATAACTGGATTTAATACATTTAACACCTCACATTTTGATTTATTCGACGCCTTTTTGAAGGATGCATGGATACCCTGTCTTCAGAAGACACTTCATCTCCTCACATGTGCGCAGAAACGAAAAGCAGCATTATATATATGAAGGGCAATCAGAGGTGAAACTAAAAAGATTATAAAAACAAATCACAGTAAATGATAAAAGTGTTTTTTAAGCATGATCAAGTAAAAACAAGCAAACCGGTGATGATACAAATGTTGAACAAACATTCACACACTCTTGCACATGGATATGGACCACCCTGATTAACACTTTGCAAAATAAAGCAATTAAGTGGCTTTGTATCAGTCCATTAAAAAGATCATTCTCATATAAGGAAAGCCTGCATACAGAGAACAACACTAACGAATATTCAGCAATAATCTGCGTGGTGTCATCACATGATCTGATATGAAAAACAACATTTGGCTATGATTAAAAAAAGGTTAAAATTATGTGGGTTTTTTGGACATCGTACCCTGAATTCACTCTCCTCAACCAAGGGCCCTAATTGGCCAGTGGTGTGTACCGTAGTGGGTTTCCATTGGTCGATTAAATAAACGCGTTAGGATGAAACGATTTTCTTTCACTGACAAAACATCCGATTTCTCTTGTTGCCGTTTAGTGTGGGAAAAAAAATATTGACCTCAAATCCACAGTTCTGTGATACGCAAAAAAAATGGTGGTACTTCCAAAAAAAAAAAAGGGCTGCGTCGTATATAAAGAAAATATTTGGTAATATCTTTTTATGTAAATTCTTCATCCTAAAAGTGGCACTTCTTTAGTCCTTGAATGATAAAATAAATGGTGTGGTGCAGAGAAGCAAAACGGACCGACTATCACACCGAATTAAAAAAATAACCCTTTGATTTCACACATTTTAAAATGGCCTTCTTGGTGTTTTCTCTCCGGAAGTGTTCCCTCCACTCTTTTTTCTCTTAAATTGTCCAAAAATCTTCGTTCATTCGTAACATCTCCCTCCGTCAGTCCTTACATGGCCATCAGCTTCCTGTGGCTCCTCCCACTTCAGTCCTTATTACGGTCAAAACATTCCTTAGAGTCCGTGAGCTCGTCCTCCTTTTAGGTCCATTCATGGGAAAAACAACTTCCTGTGTGTTTTAGTATCCGACCTTCACTGAGGTCAAAGGTCAAAGGTCAGTGACTTTGTTCTCCAGCGCGGCGGCGATCTGTTGGAGGCGGAGCGTCAGCTGCTTATTCTGGGCCGCCGGGTCCTCGTCCAGAGACTTGATGATCTGGAAAAGACGACATAATGACGTTTGGGTAAAGAGTCACTGCTTAAAGCCCCTGTCACACTGTCCCGAAATGTAAACCCGATGGACACACGAATATGGAATTGTGAATTTCGCACGAAGATGGCCCCGAACCACACACGAAGGCAACATTTACATTACATTTAAGACATACAACTGCAACGAAAGTAACACAAACAATTATGTTAAAGTATTATGATACTGTACTGATATTTTCAGACTTTGTTCTTTACTTTCTCCGTCTTTATATGTAGAAGATATTAAGTTTTCTCCGTCATGTTGTTTCCATAGCAACAACAACTTCCTCGCCTTCAAAATAATATATTATATCCTTTTTAGTTTCACAGAACACAAATTGGGTTATTTACATAATATGTTTACATGATTTTGTTGTGCAATAAAACAACCCGATGGACACACGATAAAGGAAATGTTCAAATTCGGCTCTGATCGTAGCAACATCGGGACATTCGTGAGGACATCTTAAGCCATCTTTGGCATGCCAAAGATTTTGCCACCGCTCCCGAAGTTGCGGCCGGAGCCTGAGAAACTCCACCGGCGGTCATACGAAGGCTTAAGATGCCCTCACGAATGCCTTACGAAGGGCAACATGGACACACGAAGTCAACACGAAAATGAACCTTCAC
>NW_011360553.1:0-1341 GCF_000735185.1 Notothenia coriiceps | reverse complement strand
ACACACACACACACACACACACACACACACACACACACACACACACACACACACACACACACACACACACACACACACACACACACACACACACACACACACAAGCATATGCAAGGGTGCATCCGAGGCCAAGGGTTGTGACCTTCCTGGTGAGAGTGGGTGGCTGCACATAATCACTTTACACATCATTACCCAGCTCGTATATTGCGCAATGACAAAGTGTAGGTACAAAGCAATGCATTTATGTACAAATATACTCACGTGATTATAGATTGATTGATTGATTGATTGATTACGTATTTTTTTCGAGACGGATAAAGATACTTGATAATGCATGCAAATACGCAGCTTTTGCAAGAGTACATACACACATGTAGTGAAGTGAGGCTCAAAGCAGACTTCCTGGTAGACGTGAGTCACATGTCATTTTATCCTTTCAGGTCGCCTCTCTCTACAGTACTTACCCTGACACTTTGACCTGTGCACGATGGCAAAATGGGCATGATTAACTGTACAGAAATGTCAGCCGCGAATAATGGCTGAGATGTAATTACTGAACGAATGCGGTCCCCGGAGAGTCGGGTAAGACGGAGAGGAAAGGAGAGACAGCGATTATTGCATTCATTGAGTGTATAGGTGCAGTGTGTATGGAGAAGAATGTAGGTATTACATGATAAAACACAATTTTTGAACATCAGTCAAAGTTGATGTGCCAGCAAAGATATGTTTATGTGTTCACAAATAATAATACGTTATTATTTCTGTACACAGACCCAGTGTTTTGTATCTCCTAACAAGCATTTGCACCTTTGCTAAGTGACTTACGGTGCCATATATCCAATAAGCTACATGATTAATTGGGACTCTACAGTACCATTAGAATTGCTTGCAAGTGTTTTTGGCATCATCAATCTTAATGCAGATCTTCACTGAAACACATATATAATCAAGAGATGTGCTGCTGAGATTATAAAGTACAGTGCGTTCTTCATAAAGAAGTGTTGAGGATAATAGAGTGTTAGTTTGTATGTTGAGTGTTAGTTCTGCCTCAGAAATTGACTGTGACTAGAAATAAATCCCTGTCTCGTTTCGTGTAATGTCCTTGAACCAAAGTGTGAAGAACGGTTGTGTGCATACATGTGTAATTGTGTATGGGACAGACAAGAGAGGAAACAGTGACATGCGTGTAAAATGGTAGGCTACAGGTATGTAATGTGTGTGTGTGTGTGTGTGTGTGTGTGTGTGTGTGTGTGTGTGTGTGTGTGTGTGTGTGTGTGTGTGTGTGTGTGTGTGTGTGTGTGTGTGTGTGTGTGAGAGAAATCAAATGTATGTATATCAGGG
>NW_011360551.1:4867-5348 GCF_000735185.1 Notothenia coriiceps | reverse complement strand
ACCTGGTGCCCCTGTGTTTTCTCCTCCCTCCTCACCTGTCTCTTGTTTCCTTGATTACTCCTGTGTGTATTTAAGTTCTGTTTTTTCTGTCTGTCATTGTTGGTTCGTTCTCTTACGGGTGAGCGAAGCAAGCAGGACCCAAATGCAGATAACACTGAAAATACCTTTATTTCAATATGATACACGGACAAACAGAACACTCCCCGGTGAACACAGTCACAGACAAACGACGAACCAACAATGACAGACAGAAAAAACAGAACTTAAATACACACAGGACTAATCAAGGAAACAAGAGACAGGTGAGGAGGGAGGAGAAAACACAGGGGCACCAGGTGAACACAATCAAGAAAACAGGTAGGAGGGAACACACACAGAAAGGAAACCAAAGACAGATCCAAACAAGACTAAACACAACACAGACAGATCGTGACAACATGAGATATTTAGATAAATCAGATCTTGTAATTAGCTGAGAGAA
>NW_011360551.1:2823-3473 GCF_000735185.1 Notothenia coriiceps | reverse complement strand
TTGTCCTTCTCGGACCATGCACTACGCATTTCAGTGGTTTTGTGTTAGAAAAGAAAGCAACCAATCAGATCTTGTTCTGGGTCTCTGGGTAGAATATCCTTCAACAAGGTATTCTACATCCTTGATAGAAAGCCCTGGCCGTTGCACTGAATNGCGAACCGTCAGGGCCTTCAAGGTATTCAGAGAACACCCTGGAACACTCAGATAAAACAAGCAAAAAATCGATTTAATTATATAAATAAAATGTAATAAAATGTATATTAAATGAGAATCGTATCTGTGTTGTTGATCTGTAATATTACAGTGTTACGTTGATTTGTTTGTCCTTCTCGGACCATGCACTACGCATTTCAGTGGTTTTGTGTTCGAAAAGAAAGCAACCAATCAGATCTTGTTCTGGGTCTCTGGGTAGAATATCCTTCAACAAGGTATTCTACATCCTTGATCGAAGGCCCTGGCCCTCGCACTGAATGAGAGCGTACGTTTGGACTGACAGTTTGATCAACCAATCATATATTGATTTGTAGCCAATGGGCGTGTTCTTTCAGAGTTTCCCTCGGTTCCAGGGTACTCTAGAAGGCCCGCTAGTTCACTGGCTCGAGACAGAGGATCTAGAACGAATGCGACGAAGCAATTCATGCCGTTTTATT
>NW_011360551.1:0-2778 GCF_000735185.1 Notothenia coriiceps | reverse complement strand
TTCTTGTCATCTTCCTGTTCCCCATTCCACCCCCTTCTGTGTGACTGTTCCTTGGTTTCTGTCTAGATCTGTGTCTGTGGTTGTGTACATTAAAAGAGTCTTAGGATGTTTCGATTAAAAGTAACCAAGATAACCGTCTAAACAAATTAATAACGTTGTATTTGGGAACAAAAGTCGTGAACTCCTCGTAAATAAGTGACGTACTCTTTGTTGAAACACAGTGAATAAAAAATAGTATTTACTACAGAAGTTAAAGTACTACGTCTACAACTGACAACGTTTCGTGTTCATTCTAGAGAAGAGGACCGTTTATTGTGTTGACGGTGTTTCGGTCTGGTTCGACGTCAGGTACAACAGGCTATAAATACTGCGGCTTCGAGAACTCACGTGCCTTGTCGGACTGAAGTTGTCCTCCTCGACGAATGTGTCTCTTTGACATTCGTAGTGTGGTGGATGTCTTGTTCGGTGAATAAATTTTTCCTTCCTTCCATGGGCCCCCTCCCTCCTGACCTGGTGCCCCTGTGTTTTCTCCTCCCTCCTCACCTGTCTCTTGTTTCCTTGATTACTCCTGTGTGTATTTAAGTTCTGTTTTTTCTGTCTGTCATTGTTGGTTCGTTCTCTTACGGGTGAGCGAAGCAAGCAGGACCCAAATGCAGATAACACTGAAAATACCTTTATTTCAATGATATGATACACGGACAATCAGAACACTCCCCGGTGAACACAGTCACAGACAAACGACGAACCAACAATGACAGACAGAAAAAACAGAACTTAAATACACACAGGACTAATCAAGGAAACAAGAGACAGGTGAGGAGGGAGGAGAAAACACAGGGGCAACAGGTGAACACAATCAAGAAAACAGGTAGGAGGGAACACACACAGACAGGAAACCAAACACAGATCTAAACAAGACAAAACACAACACAGACAGATCGTGACAACATGAGATATTTAGATAAATCAGATCTTGTAATTAGCTGGGAGAATAATTTTGAACTATTTTTTCCGGAATCAGGAGAAGTTGTGTCACAAAACAAGCCATGCTCCAAAGTGTTCTGTTTTTTGATGTTAGTTGGTGATTTATTTAAAAAATTTAAAAATAAATCTGAGATACAACTCAAAATAATATGTTTTCAAGAGTCTTTGACTTAACAAGATACTTCTACCTCTGAAAACCAGACCCTATATGTCACTGCATTGTTAATTATTAAGTTATTAGACATATTATGATTTGATATTAGACAAATATACTTGGCAAGATTTCGAGTTTTTAAGTGTGAGCACATTGTTCAAGCAGTAAAAATAACATTTACGTGTATAATAATTGAAATCCCAGCATCCCCATTTGGGAGATGATTGGCTGCTCGTTTCCAGAAGGTTTATAACTTAAAACTCCTTTTGTGGAGAATGATCCAAATGCCTTCTCAGCCGTGCCCTCTAAAGCGATCAGCAAGAGGCTCTTCCCAGGGAGGGAATATTTCCGAAGGGACACAACATAATCCGAAACAGAAGCCAAATGTGGTGAGTTTAATGATCTGATTACCCTGACGGACTTCCCCTGCTGCTTCCATTCATCCAAAGGTCAAAGCTTTTATACAACTTGTGTTTTGCAACAGAAAGTGCACGCTCTCCTGCATACCTCCTCTGTGGCATTTGGGTGCTTTGCAGTCATTTCTGAATTAGTTATTTGATAAAGCTGCCTCCTGTGTGGTACTTTATTATTACTGCAAGTCCACTTTTCCATTGTTTAAACTGCCAAAGGCCACGACAGACATCAAGCAAACTCTCCTGAACAATTTGACAACATTTGCCAACAGACTGATGTTTTATCAGTGGTGAACCGTCAGGGCCTTCAAGGTATTCAGAGAACACCCTGGAACACTCAGATAAAACAAACAAAAAATCGATTTAATTATATATATATAAAATGTAAATACAATTAATAAAATGAATAAATGAGAATGGTATCTGTGTTGTTGATCTGTAATATTACAATGTTACGTTGATTTGTTTGTCCTTCTCGGACCATGCACTACGCATTTCAGTGGTTTTGTGTTAGAAAAGAAAGCAACCAATCAGATCTTGTTCTGGGTCTCTGGGTAGAATATCCTTCAACCAAGGTATTCTACATCCTTGATCGAATGCCCTGGCCGTTGCACTGAATGAGAGCGTACGTTTGGACTGACAGTTTGATCAACCAATCATATATTGATTTGTAGCCAATGGGCGTGTTCTTTCAGAGTTTCCCTCGGTTTCAGGGTATTCTAGAAGGCCTGGTAGTTAACTGGCTCGAGACAGAGGATCTAGAATGCAACGAAGCAATTCATGCCGTTTTATTGTTTTTAACGTTGAAATGACAAGTGCAACAGGTGAAGATGAAGTTGTTGCGGAATTNCAAATAAAACGGCACGAATTGCTTCGTCACATTCGTTCTAGATCCTCTGTCTCGAGCCAGTTAACTAGCGGGCCTTCTAGAATACCCTGGAACCGAGGGAAACTCTGAAAGAACACGCCCATTGGCTACAAATCAATATATGATTGGTTCATCAAACTGTCAGTCCAAACGTACGCTCTCATTCAATGCAACGGCCAGGGCATTCTATCAAGGATGTAGAATACCTTGGTTGAAGGATATTCTACCCAGAGACCCAGAACAAGATCTGATTGGTTGCTTTTTTTTCTAACACAAAACCACTGAAATGCGTAGTGCATGGTCCGAGAAGGACAAACAAATCAACGTAACACTGTAATATTACAGATCAACAACACAGA
>NW_011360550.1:0-1733 GCF_000735185.1 Notothenia coriiceps | reverse complement strand
GTGTGTGTGTGTGTGTGTGTGTGTGTGTGTGTGTGTGTGTGTGTGTGTGTGTGTGTGTGTGTGTGTGTGTGTGTGTGTGGAAGTCCGTTACGTCACTATATCCAATACGTCAGTGGACTTACAACACTATAAGAAGAAAACAATGGAAAACAATGGAAATCTCCAGCGAGGCGTTCTGGGTCAGCATAGACAGGTGTACTTTGAGGGTGTGTGATGCATAAAAAGCTATACACCCAAGGGGACGGTTACTAACCGGAAAAGCATGACATGGGACCTTTAATATACGTTGGCCCAAAGGTGCAAACGGCCCAAAACTCTTCCATTGGGAGAAACGTGCAGCAGCTTAAAAAACGATGCATATATAAAATGCTGATTGTGCCAAAACACATGCAAATTAAGCTTTTAATAAAAACAGTGCAGAACTGAAACGCTACACTACTCTGTTGGCAGTCTCATACGCGTCAATATATTTGAAAATCTGTGTTTTTATATTTGCATAGTTTCTGAAGCTGTAGTGAGTTTCTATGATTTGAAGTGTTTTGGGCGCATTTAGACCAAATCGGCCTCAAATAAGACATTTTCACAGAAGGAATCGCACATGTTTAAACGTGTTTTAATAATGGCTGAATTATATTAAATTGTTTAAAATTAAGGGTCCTTGTACCTTGACATGTCTCTCTCTGTCATGGCTTAATTTGATGCTTGACAGATGTGATCCCGGTGACTCAACTTAAAATGAAAATATTTTGGACGATTAATGGGGAACTACTGCATTAAAGAATATTTTTTTATATTATATTGGCTGTTATTAAAATATATGCTCCTTCGAAATCCTTACAGCATGGACACGGCAAACAACAGGAGCTGATACACCTTTTGATTTTGTGGATTTAATACCTTGTGCTTTCAATTTGTATTTCTAATATCGTTTTTTTTCTACACTGATAATCCCTGTAAGATGATAGTGTAATTATTTGTGTCTGGTAATTGTCCACACTGGTGAAATACAAGATAACATCACTTGCACTTTGTCTCAGGAAATGTATTGTAAATAAAAGCAGATTGAAGGTTGTTATGGTTGCAGTGTGATGTTTTTCTACCCAGAATGCTTCACTTCTCTCTCTCTCTATGTGCACTGTGTCCCAGGAGCTGCAGCAAACTGGACTTTATTTCTGTCTACACGGCGTTAAAGGGACGGGCGTGGCTCTGAGTGAGAGTGCAGGATCAAATTTGTGGCAATGCAGCACAGAGGGGGAGGAGGAAGAGGAGGGAGGAAGAGGGGGGAGGATGGGAGGAAGCAGCTAGAGGTCTGAAGTCTCAGGTCTGACTGATATAGAAAGTGTTATTGACCTAATTTAGGAAAAGCCAGTCAGAATAATCCATATAATTTCAGTTTCCACATGAAATAACCTGCTGCAATGCTTTTACATTTTATTTTGGCGGGTCACCTGCACTCAAAAGCGGTATATTGTTTCTTCAGAGGTTTCCTATAATAATAATAATAATAATGACAGATTACATTTGTATAGCGCCTTTCAATGGACCCAAGGCCGCTTTACATGGTGAACAAACAAGAAACAAACAAACAAAAGGGGCAAATAATAAAGTAAAAAAATTAAATAAATAGCAGTAGGAGAGGAAGCAGGGGGCTGTGATGGGTTAGAGGTCAAAGGTCATGGTGAACAGGTGAGTTTTTAATGATGACTTGAAGATGTCCATGGAAGCAGCATCTC
>NW_011360549.1:0-2968 GCF_000735185.1 Notothenia coriiceps | reverse complement strand
GAAGTATACTGGGAGGAGGTATACTGGGAGGTACACTGGGAGGAGGTATACTGGGAGGTACACTGGGAGGAGGTATACTGGGAGGAGGTATACTGGGAGGAGGTATACTGGGAGGTACACTGGGAGGAGGTATACTGGGAGGAGGTATACTGGGAGGAGGTACACTGGGAGGTGGTATACTGGGAGGAGGTACACTGGGAGGAGGTATACTGGGAGGAGGTATACTGGGAGGAGGTATACTGGGAGGTATAAGGAGTAACACACCTGCAGAGAAGCAACAACAAGGTCTCATGAAGCCTTTTCTTTATAAAAAAGAGGAACTGGTAAACTGTGAGTCTTGGCGCTGTCGGAGAGCTTGAACCGTCGCTCATCAAGAAACTAATGTAGTATTCATTTTAAATCTGAGCCGGATTAAAGAACAGTTCTTAGGGAACAGACTCAGACCCTCAGTCATGTTCCTGCTTTTTAAACAGAGCCAGGAACACTGTGTGATTTCTAACTGGAGCTTGGCGAGGACTTGTCACCACTTCAAGAAACTAAACTGGTATAACTTTTGGATCCAAACGGGATCAAAGAGCAGATCTTAGCAATATGTTTACATCGTGTTTGATCAGCTTTAGACTTCTATATATTTATATTATACTTTATACAGTTCTGGAAGCAGGAGTTGGACAGAAGCTAGCTTCAGATCTCTAGCTATAGTTCGTTACATGTCACATTAAGTCCGTTTGAAGGGGTTAATAGCAGGGAGAGGAGAACTGGATGAGAGTGAGTGAACAGGCCAGCAGAGCAGGAAGCTCTTCATTACTTTCGATTAAAAACCTGTCAGTTAGCTGTTAGCATTAGCATTAGCTTGACCTTCTGTGTACCTCCCCTCTCTCTCTCCCCCGGTGAACGGACAGATGTTCCGGTAACTCACCGTGAGAGCACCGAGAGCCCCGGTTAACCGACGGGAGGAACACCGACAGACTGTCCGTTAATCCGGAGAGAAGAGACGGAAAGATTCACCTTCCTCCGCGGGTTCTTCTTCGGTGGTGCGTGCTGTTCTTCTTCTTCTGCTGCTCAACTGGAGGACTGCTGCACCGTGGAGGTGTGGTGAGAAGAGGCGCCCCCTGCTGGAGGGAGGGAGCAACAAATGTGAGAGAAATGAGAACCCTCCATGGAGCCCCTCTAACGGGTGAAGGCTGGATGAATGAGCTGGGTATAAATTCCGATATTCACTGCATCCTGTTTGTGTCTGTATCTCCTCTCACCGCTAGGTGGCGCTGTATTTGTGTCTATATTTCCTGTCACCGCTAGGTGGTGCTGTATTTGTCTGTGTCTCCTCTCACCGCTAGTTGGCGCTGTATTTGTGTCTATATCTCCTCTCACCACTAGGTGGCGCTGTATTTGTCTGTATCTCCTCTCAACGCTAGGTGGCGCTGTATTTGTGTCTGTATCTCCGCTCACCGCTAGTTGGCGCTGTATTTGTGTCTGCATCTCCTCTCACCGCTAGGTGGCGCTGTAACACAACTCTTCATTTAAAATCAGGACTGACTCCATGGAAGGTCACTGTGGTTATAATAATACCATTACATCAAATAACATGATTTACAAAAACCCATAACGCTGAATATTTGTATTTATTTATTTGAATGAAAAGCGACATAAATCTGAAATAAACCCTCAGCAGACTGCAGCACGTTATAAACATCCTCCATACATATAAATATATATAAATAATATAAAGTGTGTAACGTTAGAGATGCAGGGGTTATTGTGTGACGTCACTCTGCTGGTTGCCAGGTGGTGAATGAATCCTCTGTTCTGATTGGAGGGTTGAGTGAAGGAGGTTTTGAATGGGAGGATAAACTCAATGAGACCTGGCAACCCATCAATGCTAACAGTTAGCATCAGTGTCGCAACAGCAGGAAACCAGGAGGTTTTCAAAATAAAATCACGGTAAATCATCGACAGTGAAATATATAACTTGTATTTATATTTGAGTTATTCTGACAGTCTGAAGTAGGACCCTCACACTCAGGGATGTAGGCTTTATTTTACCCTGTACGTAATGATTGTAATTTGAATATTTCTCTATATTTTAATGTTATAATCGTTTATTTAGGTTCTTTTGTTACACTTTACCGTCTCTAACTGTGTTTGTGTATGCACAGATACCCCATGTCTCTTCTGTGTAACCCCACAATAACCCCGACTCTGAATATACAATTATTTTTCTCACACATATTACTCTGAAAGTGTAAACCAGAGCTTTATTCTGAAGGAGTCAACACAGACTCTTATTCTGAAGGCGCTGAGCGGATGTTTCCCCTCCGGTTCTCTCCCCTCTCTCTCTGGTTTTTCTCCCCGCAGTTCAGCCTCTGATCCCGGGCAGATCTCCCGCCGCACCCCGGAGCCTCCGCCGGAGAACCGTGCGATCCGTCCGCCGCCCAGCAGCTTTCGGAGCTCTCCCCCCGGAAAGTAGTCCCTCGGATGAGTGATCTGAGGCCCGCAGGAGGAGGCCCCGACGCCCCCTGGTTCTGACCCAGAAAACAGCCTCTCCTCCGGCTGCCTGCAGGCTGAAGGCCGGGCCGAGGCTCCGGAGCTCCGATGATGGCCTCGCTGATCAAGGAGATCGTGAGCCGGAACAAAAGGAGGTACCAGGAGGACGGCTTCGACCTGGACCTCACCTGTATCCTCCTCACCTGGGCTCTGTAACATGGAGGGGTATTACAGGGGGTATTAGGGGCTGCAGGAGACACGGTGTTATCAGGGTTAGGGTACAACTATAGCTACACACACTACATATATATAGATATATTTATATATACATCTGTACACTGTGCACAGCTGCATGAACACACAGTGATTTAATGCAGAGGGTGTTATGGGCTGCAGGAGACACGGTGTTATCAGGGTTCAGGTACACACACTATACATATTATATATATATATATATATATATATATATATACACAACTATATA
>NW_011360548.1:5474-12179 GCF_000735185.1 Notothenia coriiceps | reverse complement strand
CATCTTATGCTCTTTGTACTTCTACTCCACTACAGTTCAGAAGTACATGGTGTACTTTTACTCCACTCCATGTATTTAATCCCTTTAGTTACTTCACAGATCTGGATGAATGATGTGAAATATAATCAAGTGTTGAATCAGACTTTAGTTCCACCTGGAGTAAATCCACCAGCTACCCTGCAGTATACAAAGTCATTCAAACTAGCTGCACCTTTACCAGCTTTGAGAACACTTTCATGATCAATCATTATAAAACATATCATATCTATTATTCTGAAATGGACCAATCTGCACAATGACTACTTTTACTGTCGCTACTTTCACTATATTTTGATGAGAATACTTTTCTACTTTTACTTGAGGAACATTTTGAATGCAGGACTTTTACTGTAACAGAGTATTCCTACACTCTGGTACTTCTACTTTTACTCAAGTACAAGACCTGAGAACTTCTACTTTTACTCAAGAACACGATCTGAGTACTTCTACTTTTACTCAAGTACAAGACCTGAGAACTTCTACTTTTACTCAAGAACAAGATCTGAGTACTTCTACTTTTACTCAAGTACAAGATCTGAGTACTTCTACTTTTACTCAAGTACAAGATCTGAGTACTTCTACTTTTACTCAAGAATAAGATCTGAGTACTTCTACTTTCACTCAAGAACAAGATCTGAGTACTTCTACTTTTACTCAAGAACAAGATCTGAGTACTTCTACTTTTACTCAAGTACAAGATCTGAGTACTTTTACTTTTACTAAAGTACAAGATCTGAGTACTTCTACTTTTACTCAACTACAAGATCTGACTGTACATAAACACACATGTGCACAGAGGTGGACAGCACATCTGTACTGCACAGTGTTGAGGTGCATTATTGCTTTGCCTCTTATTTACCGCCATTTAAAGGGAAATATTTCACTATTTGCAAAACTTGATTTAGCCGAGCTTGAGGTGATATGAGGTGTTTGACTAAACGGGCAACTTCAGTCATTTCTCATACGAGGCAAGGCATTTATTTAAAGAGGCCCTTTCCTGTAGTGTGTTATATAGGTTTGTGTGCATGTAAATGGTCTGCAAAGCCTACAATGTCCTCCCTCTATTGGACTTATGAAGCTCGGCGCAAGTTCTTTCAGGAAGACTCGGGGTGTTTCTCAATGTCGAGGAAAGCTGCTCCAGAGCCATTATTTCAAGCATACTACGTCATCGAGTGCCGCCGAAGGACTGTTCCAATGTCCAGCATACTTGGAATTCTACCGAGGCCGGCCTACTTCGTTTGGAGACATTTCGAGGTCTTAAAATCCCCACAATGCTTTGCGCACGGACCAATTTCCAAAATCTGTGGCGGAAAATGTAAGGCGGGGCCTCTCATATGACGCACACCTGCACACTTGCTCGCCTGTTCTACTCTTTGTTTTCCAAATGCCAGGAAGGATTCTTGCCTCGCTTCTGAAGCAAGTGACTCGGAAGACATGTGCTACCAAGCAAGCCTCCTCGACATTGAGAAACACCCAGGATATACATTCAGTCCGCAGCTGCTTATAATCAGCTCATTACGGGCGTCCTCTATAACCTATTACATTTCACCTCAATCTCCAGCAGCCAATCAGCGTGCTGCAGCCAAACTTTAAAATGGTTCTCCTCTCTCCTCCAGTCAGCTGTTATTTCAGGTTTTCATGCTGCCGCCCGCCTCCTCCCCATCCACTCCTCCTCCTCCCCATCCACCTCCTCCCCATCCTCCTCCTCCCCATCCTCCTTTTTTTTTCAAACCGCAAGGTATTTGCAGCAGAGCTGTGTGGAGCAGTCTATTCACCATGTTTCAACAAGGAGGCTATACGTTCAAATACCCGAAAAAATTACAAACAGCCCGTTATTTTTTATAAACTTTCCACTTATTGGTGATCTACATGGTTACTTTCAACCCTGAACAAATATTAAAACTTAATAAAGTGAGCAGAGCCACTGCAGGCTATAGGCATTCACTATGTGAAGGGTACACTTATGTACCTTTTCCGCAATACATATTTCATGCGTATACCTTTTACTTGAAAAAGGTACTTATTAGTACCATACAGGAGCATGATTATACCTTTAAGGGTACATTTGTATCTTTTGTACCCTAAAGAACAAAAATGTACCTGTACTGTACCTTTATTTCTGACAGTGTATATGCTCACGGCTGCATTTCCCCCTTTAGATATACCATTTCAGGATCGGGGTCTAATCGCCAAAGACTTAACATTTATCACATGACATGTGTCAATAAACGTTCTTGAAGCAAAATGAAGTCTCTCCTGATTGAACTGCAGTATTTGTCTTTTCTCTACTCCCTTTGTAACCTAGTCTTGAAAAATAGCTATAAAGACACATTTTCTTCACTTTCCTAAGAGCTGTATGGTACCCTATTATGTGCTGGGGTGTTCCCTCTCCTGCAGTGCGTTATATAGGATTTAGTGCATGGCCTGCAAAATCTAAAATGTCCTCCCTCTGCAAGAAACGCCTCTATTGGACTTCTTGTGTTTGTCTATTCTGTAAACAGGTCTTTATTAAAGGGCTCGTCTTATTCTTTTGGGGTTTTCCCTTCCCTAGCGTTATATAGGTCTTTAGTGCATGTGAATGTTCTGCAGATGCTAAAATCCAGAGGGAGTTTCTCTCCCACACACTCCCCCCTCCCCTCCTGACTTTATCCAATGTTTATATTTATATTCAGTAATTGTAAATGCACACATATTAAAGTAGCCTTATTTACATACTTGCAAATCAACTTCTACTATTGTCCATTTAAACAAAACAAAGGGCTTAGTTTCATGCTGATATCTTTTGTTACCCCTCTCCACTGACTGACCATATGTCTCATAACTGAGCATCCAAACGCTGCAGGTTAATATGAAGCATGCTCAAACAGCTTCCTCGTGCAGAAAGCCTCTCTGAGCCTCTCCTCAGTGAATGGAGCTGTTTCCCCTGCAGTCCTTCTCTTCTTACATAATCACTTTTGATTTATTTTTGCATCGCCACAAGGCCTGACACATGAATACTGAAGACTCCCGAAATACACTGAGAGAAAAAGACAGAGACGTGAAGCGAGTTAAAACAGTAAAGGTGACATAAAGTAAAGTAAACAACTCCATGGAGAAGACAGCATTTACAGACAGTGGATACGGTAAAACATGTAGATATGAATGTGAAGCTTCCTCAGTTCATTTCTGACATAAAGACCATTTATTTTTGTGTTACAAGTTTTGTGAAATGTAATGTTTAAATATACTTTCTATATATATTTTCTGTGTAACTCGTGGGAGGAGATATCTACAGATGCAACACAACCAAATGTGAAGAGTTTTTTGTTCCACCATTTAGAAAGAAGACATGGCAGGGCAAGGGAACAGAGCAAGGTAACAAGGCAACACGACGACAGGACAAGGCAAGGTAACAAGGCAAGGTAACAAGGCAACAAGGCCAAAGACGACAAGACAAGGGAAGGTAACAAGGCAAGCTAACAAGGCAACAAGGCAACAAGACGGCAAGACAAGGCAAGGTAACAAGGCAACAAGGCCAAAGACGACAAGACAAGGGAAGGTAACAAGGCAAGGTAACAAGGCAACAAGGCAACAAGGCAACAAGGCAACCAGACGGCAAGAAAAGGCAAGCTAACAAGGCAACAGGGCAACAAGACGGCAAGGTAACAAGGCAACAAGGCAACAGGCAACAAGACACGGCAAGTTGACGAGGCAACAAGGCAAGGAAACGCAAGGCTACAAGGCAACAAGGCTACAAGGCAACAAGGCAACAAGGCAGCAAGACAAGGCAAGGTGACAAGGCAACAAGGCAACAAGGCAACAAGACAAGGCAAGGTAACAAGGCAACAAGACGGCAAGACAACAAGACAAGGCAAGCTAACAAGGCAAAAAGACAGCAAGACAAGGTAAGATAAGGCAAGTTGACGAGGCAACAAGGCAAGGAAACACAAGGTAACAAGGCAACAAGGCTACAAGGCAACAAGGCAGCAAGACAAGGCAAGGTGACAAGGCAACAAGGCAAGGAAACGCAAGGTAACAAGGCAACAAGGCTACAAGGCAACAAGGCAAAAAGGCAACAAGGAACAAGGCAACAAGGCAACAAGGTAACAAGCTAACAAGGCAAGAAATAAAGCTAAATATCTCCCAAAGTTAACCAGTGAATGAAAAAACAACATTATTTTGCATAAATCGTTTCTTCTACACTCAAATATTTGAGGTCTTTACTGCCCTGAGATCCTTGTTGGTCTCGTGTTTTCTTATCTACAAGCTTAAGAGGACATTTTGTAAACAATAGAAGAATATATTGAATTGAACTGAATCAAAATCAGTTGAATTAAAGAAGAGACAGACAGTAGCATAAATGTCTTCCAACCCAAGGTCTTTTAAAATGCCAAAAGCCGTGTGTGTGTGTGTGTGTGTGTGTGTGTGTGTGTGTGTGTGTGTGTGTGTGTGTGTGTGTGTGTGTGTGTGTGTGTGTGTGTGTGTGTGTGTGTGCAGATGGTACCTGCAGAACTTTTGCCCTTTGAATGTTCCCAGCTGGTTATCTTCTGCCGGATTGTAAAGGTCAGATTTGTAAAGATTGAGAAGAGGAACATCTTTTCTTAAAATACATCTCAGACTAACCACAGACTAGTCCCACAAAGTAATGCCATAAACCTGAATAATCTTAAAATAAAAATAATCCAGTTTTTGCCTCAGTATTAAATATCTCTGTCTGAATAAACAATATATTTAATATAAAAAAATTGCTTTGTAAAAATGCCTTTGTAATGAATCTGATGCTGGCAAATATTATTTACAGTAATATAAATTTGTTTTAGTCCCACGCATTTTTAAAGGGTCTTTTTTTTAATATATATTGACAAATAATATTAAAAATGCATTGCAATATAATCCCTTGATTTCCTTAATTGTATTTTTACTAATCCATTCTCTCACACGCTACCCTTCATCCTGTGTGTTTTAGATTAAAGTGATTTATTAGATTTATTCCCTTTTGGTAGGATTTTAACTGAGCTGTTGTCTCTTCAGATGCCTGACAGTAAAACATCGTGTATCTCCTCCCCTGTGACATCAGAGGGCGCGGCCATTTTGTGAGCAGCATCAAATTACACACGATGAGGCCGGAAGTGAAGTGACTGACCCACCAAAATAAAAGACCTCCGATAGATGTTGATGACAAAATGCCAAAAAAATACCACCAAATATTATCTATTTAAATCGAAATACTAAACACACACACACACACACACACACACACACACACACGACAACACACACCACACCACAACCGAGCGACACACACACACACACCACACACAACACCACCACAACACCACACACACACAAACACACAGCACACCGACACACACACACACTTTTGGCATTTTAAAAGACGTTTGGTTAGAAGAATGTTGTCCTTACTGTCTTTCTCTTCTCCTTTAATTTCCAACAGATTTTGATTCAGTTCAATTCAATATATCGTTTTATTGTTTACAAAAATGTTCGCTTAAGTCTGTAGATAAGAAAAATAGGAGACAAGCGAGAGGATCTCATGCAGTAAAGAGCCTCAAAAGTGAGTGTAGAAGAAACGAGTTATGAAAAAGTTTAGTTATTTTCCATGCAGGTGGTGTTAACTGTTGTGAGGAGGATAATTTAGCCTTCATTTCTTGCTCTGGGTGCTGCTTGATAATATGCTGTATTGAAGTCCCTCTGTGTGCGCACTTAGACTCGCGCCGATCACTGATTAGTATGTTTGTGGTACTCATTAGATTCTACACATATGGAGCGGAAACCTGTGCTGTTATGTCTTGATGCAGGCATGAGTAACACTGTCAGAAATAAATGTCGCTGTACGTTATTCCGCTGCTTTTTATTTGTATTAAATATATGAGTAAACCTAGGATGTAGTCACTTTTTGTTTTCTTTTGTATGTTGCGATGTTTCAATAATATAGTAGCTGGCTCTGTCACCACATATATGTCGCTGTACACCCACTTGCTAGTGGACTTAATGAAGTGAAATTCTAATAATAGGTTACCGTCGTATCATAACGATGTATGTAGGTGGTGGTAAACTCCTCTATGACTATGTACTACTTTTCAAGTATATGTAAGGCAAAACCTATACGCCTGAACAGGAAGTTTGTATTGTTATCTCATCCCCTCATGGTTGTGGTTGGAGGGGGGGCTCGGTGTGTTTCCATTTAATAATCCACTCTCGAGTCCCGGAGAGCTGCTGCAGCCACGGAGCGGACTCCTCCCTGGAACTTAAAGAATGAGAGAGATAACAAATAAGCCGATGTTGACACGCACGAAGTAGCTGTACACATTGTGTAAACGTGACATGCCCTCTCAGGCCGTAATAGCTCGGAGTGGCGCCTCTGGCCTGCTCTGACAGACACTACTCACCACATCACTTCCTGTTATGATATAATCATAATTATGCATATGAATATTTGTTCATACGGTGTGGGTTCAGGAAGTTTTATAAACATGGTAGATGTCCAACGCGATCGTTTATTTCTCACCGTGAAGGATGGTTTGTGTGATAACAGAATAGAATTAACGCGCTTCCTGAGCTGCTAGTGTGTTTTCTGTTTTCTGTCCGCTGGTATGTTGACGTATAGGCCTCCTTGTTGAAACATGGTGAATAGACTGCCTCCACACAGCCTTCTGCTGCAAATAC
>NW_011360548.1:0-2026 GCF_000735185.1 Notothenia coriiceps | reverse complement strand
GGACACATGTTGATGTAGAAGAGACATGAAGAAGAGGGGACACATGTTGATGTAGAAGAGACATGAAGAAGAGGGGACACATGTTGATGTAGAAGAGACATGAAGAAGAGGGGACACATGTTGATGTAGAAGAGACATGAAGAAGAGGGGACACATGTTGATGTAGAAGAGACATGAAGAAGAGGGGACACATGTTGATGTAGAAGAGACATGAAGAAGAGGGGACACATGTTGATGTAGAAGAGACATGAAGAAGAGGGGACACATGTTGATGTAGAAGAGACATGAAGAAGAGGGGACACATGTTGATGTAGAAGAGACATGAAGAAGAGGGGACACATGTTGATGTAGAAGAGACATGAAGAAGAGGGGACACATGTTGATGTAGAAGAGACATGAAGAAGAGGGGACACATGTTGATGTAGAAGAGACATGAAGAAGAGGATTTGTCCTGTCTGACACTAAGATGTCCCCAGAATCTCAGGACGTTTTATCCTCAGATTTCCTCAGTGATTTTCCGCAGCAGATTTCCCTCTGTGTGCGCTTCCTGTCTCTCCGTGGGGAATGTTTTAATTCTCCGAGGCCATATTGTCCCTGCAGGCGTTGCTGTGGGCAGAAACCCAGCACAGTGTGCGGTTTATACCTTTCTCAGGGTTATAAAACCACCAGGAGGAGGACGATGAGGCTGAAAGGGAAAGGACTTCTATTGTAAGAGTTATTATTTAAACCTGATCTAAATGTTTTAATGTCTTTCTATACATATAATATTTAAAATAAATATGCGTTGTAATAACAAACTCCCATCGAGTCTAATTCTATTCAATAATTTCCATTAAATAATGTTTATATTTTTCAAGCATTAAAATATTCACATTATATTCTTCCTTCTTGTGGAAGTCAAAGAGCTTACACATAATCCAAACGTTTTACCAAATGTCATCACCTCTGAATTGGTTTTAATGCTAAAGACTAAGATAATATTATTAAAACATTTCTTGAAGACATTTTACTCGTAAACCTTCTCCGTGTTAAATATCCATGAAAAAGGGCAAACATGTCATGTGATAAACAATGTGTGTATAATAAAGTAGAAGACTCCATTTTCACAACTAAACTATAAACTTGGTTTTGAATCAAGGTAAATGCCATATAGCAACCCCATGCAGAGTAGAGGGCAACGGATGAAACAGCGGAGATTAATCGAATGTGAAATACTGAAATGACTCACAGCCCTTTAGCTCAAGTACAATTTGTCCCCATGAAAATCATGACATGAATTTATTTTAATAGGGTGGTGGTGAATAGTTTGTTTTAAACATGCATATAATTCTGCTCGTGCAACCATAATAGTTTTTATATGAGTGTCTTGTATTTAGTGTCTCTACTTTAAAGAGTCCTCTCCTGCTGATGTTCAGGTTCATATCAGTATGTAGTGTCTCTACTTTAAAGAGTCCTCTCCTGCTGATGTTCAGGTTCATATCAGTATGTAGTGTCTCTACTTTAAAGAGTCCTCTACTTTAAAGAGTCCTCTCCTGCTGATGTTCAGGTGTATATCAGTATGTAGTGTCTCTACTTTAAAGAGTCCTCTCCTGCTGATGTTCAGGTGTATATCAGTCTGTAGTGTCTCTACTTTAAAGAGTCCTCTCCTGCTGATGTTCAGGTGTATATCAGTCTGTAGTGTCTCTACTTTAAAGAGTCCTCTCCTGCTGATGTTCAGGTGTATATCAGTATGTAGTGTCTCTACTTTAAAGAGTCCTCTCCTGCTGATGTTCAGGTGTATATCAGTATGTAGTGTCTCTACTTTAAAGAGTCCTCTTTAAAGAGTCCTCTCCTGCTGATGTTCAGGTGTATATCAGTCTGTAGTGTCTCTACTTTAAAGAGTCCTCCTGCTGATGTTCAGGTGTATATCAGTATGTAGTGTCTCTACTTTAAAGAGTCCTCTCCTGCTGATGTTCAGGTGTATATCAGTATGTAGTGTCACTACTTTAAAGAGTCCTCTCCTGCTGATGTTCAGGTGTATATCAGT
>NW_011360547.1:12041-16622 GCF_000735185.1 Notothenia coriiceps | reverse complement strand
ACGGCCCGTCCACACGGCGGCGTGCGTTGATGCTTCAACGCTTCTGGCCATTCACTTTGAATGGCCAGATTTGCCGAACTGCATTGTGGGAGCGTTGCTTCGCTTTGCTCGCGTTGCTCGCTTCAAAAGTTGAGCAATGTTCAACTTTTGAAGCTTCGGCTGAAGCGTCAGCCAATCAAATCATATGCCAGTACAAGCTCTATCCAATCAAACCGCGTGCTTGTGTGTCCGGGTCGGGAGATTCATGTGATTGGTTGAGTTTCAGACAAGCTCACTGGCAAGCTTCAACGCACAACGCCGTGTGGACGCTGCGTAACCACTCCGCCAGCGCCACAGCGCGTGCCGGATGAGAATGTCTGGCGTGTCAGATTTGGCCCGCGGGCCGCCTGTTGATGGTCAGTGGTGGATGGTATTATCCTGCTAACAGCTGTTACAATCCTGCAGAGATTTTCCATATTCCTCCAATCCTTTCTCTTAAAGCTCGAAAAACGCTACAAACGGTTTCCCTTTTTCCGTTTGTTAGCTGTGATTAAGAACAATGACCCAAAATAAGCTCTGCTGCTGCTAGCTACACGTAGCCTTTACTGTTCCTTAAGGGTTTGTTAGAATCCTGTTGACCTTTTAACACAACATGGACTTTTCCCTTTAGGAGGAGGACGGGTTAAAGAAAGAAAGAAGTGGATAATTGGCATTATCAACAAGCCTAACATTCATCATTCATGATGTTTGATCCCGTGCGTAACAAGTCCGTGTTCGTGTGTGTATTGTCTGAATGAATTATGCGTGCAGTGTTCAGCAGCCTATGGGGGAGAGTTAAGCTTATTACCTCAATCTAAGGAAATCCTTGTATTGTATCTTGTGACAAAGGGTGAGAGGTGAGATGTCCTAAGAATAGAAGAACGGCAGAGCAAAGGAACAAATGACAACCGTCTGTCCGCCTTTTAAACAGGAACTATTTGAGTGGCTAGGAAGTTGTCTTAACGGAAACAGTGACTGGTCGGTCTCTCTAAATATATATATAAACACCTTATATATGTCCAGATTCAACCCTCAGACTTTGTACACAATATGCTAGTGATGCTGCAGGTACTACATGTTTTTCCTTATTTCTCTAAAAGTAGTCATATGATAGTACTGCTTTTTAATAATTACGTTTATATATCAATTATAATCCAGTTGTTTTAGGATTTCTAGGTTGTGAGAAGGACTGTGACCTGGTGTTTATTTTCCGAGCAGTACACTTGAGTTATCTTAGGTATTTCCTCATGATTGTCAGAAAATAGTCAGAATTCATGCCATTAATTCAGAAATCTGAGTTGTTATAATTCAAAATTAAAACCCTCTAAATGTCTCTTACCAGTTTGTCATGCATTTCTTTATTAAAACACCAAATGTATATTTTTTTATTTCCCCGAAAATACAACAAAATACAATTATTTATATATAGCGTTATAACTATTAACGCAATTATACATCCATTTTTTTACACCAATTGACGGCACTTCTTTCACCTCATTTGGATATCAATTGGAGGTGTGTGGCGCAGTGGGTTGTGCGTTGGTGTTGGGATCAGGGGAGCACAGGTTCAAACCCCACTGCAGTCAGCATGTCGTTGTGTCCCTGAGACACGTCACCCCAAATTGCTCCTGTGGGGATTGTCCACAGTATTGAGTATGGAAGTCGCTTTGGATAAAAGCGTCTAACAAGTGACATGTAATGTAATGTAATGTATTAAATCAACTAGTTAGTTTAACTTTAACCTGGTTATTATAAATGCCTCTTGGTGTGTTATCTGTGGCTGCGTGTTGGCGTGTCTCCGTGGCCCAGGACTGGTGTCTTGTCAGTCGCTCTCTATCTCGCTGAGTGCGTCTAGTTGACCTTCCTCTCAGCGCTCACAGGCCAGGCCTAAATTATAAATGAATAGCCTGGAAAGAGTATTAATGTGTGTGTGTGTGTGTGTGTGAGCCGCGTAACTCATCTGGGAAGTTAAAGAAAAGTAATGAGAGTGCGGTCACCTGAGTTATAACTCCACGCTCACATCTGATCTTTTTACCCGCTTCTCGACCACGTCCCTCTCTCGGTTTTTACTCCACGTTTATGCTAATGGCGGCGTCGTGTGTATCGGGCTGCAGGGTGTGTCAATCATTAATGAAAAGCGTCCCACCGTCTCAGGTTTCCTCCGGGAGAGGAGTGGGAGAGGAGGGAGTCGCTGGAAGGAGCTCAGGGGTTAAAGATAACAGCATGAGGAGAGCAGTGTGCAAACATTACACTGTAACGCAGCACTCACATTGAATTTTTCTCCTCTCTCCCGCTCTACAGGCAGACAATGACGTTGAGGGACGAATCATTGAAACCTCGTCTGAATCCCTGAAGAGAAAACGTACACAACAACACGTTTGAAAAGTCTCCACTCACCCACACGGGGGGGTACTGCCACAGCGTCAGCTAAAGTTGGACTTAAATCCTAGCTTAAGCTCCTCAGTTCTTCTGGTTCTGTGGATGTGTTGTTCATCACATTCTCACTATGGATTCTCAAACACTTGGATCAACATCTTGGACACAGTCACCCTCACTTTGGATCAGAAGCTCTCATAAGGCATCTATTCCTTTCTAGCAACATCTCATCTCTCGATCTCTTCCCTTCAGTGGGTCAAGTTCCCCACAGCTGATATGGACGGGAGGACTGACGGTTGCTTACAGCCCAAATCCTGGATGTTTCTCTCTTTGATTTTCCAAGGCACGATAAGAGTTATGTGAAAGATGAGGAGGAGACATTGCCACAACATGTTGCTTCCTTCTGAAATCAGGGAGATACCTTCCACCTGATTGCACAACATAAGTCGTTTCATCACACTCTGGATATTTGTGAAATTTGCTCCTTATTTTTTACAGATAAGCTGCAGTGTCTGTCTCCCACTGGCCCTAACGTAGGCCTGGTTGGCCTTACAGAAGGGCCTCCTTAAGGGGCAAGACGTAGAAGACATTTAAGAAACTTTTATGTTCCATATCCTTTTGGACTAAGAGAACCCAAGAGGAGAAGACACCGGGACAGTTGGTGGTGGTGTGGCATGGCAGCAGAGCACGGGGAGCTGCTGGGTGAGATGGCCACAGTCGGGCGCCTGGGAGCCACCGAGCGCCTGAAGCACGCCCAGAAGCGTCGCGTTCAGCAGCTGAAGGGATGGGCGCAGATGGAGAAGGACTCAACGCGAGGGTCGAGAGCCAAAGCGGATAAGAAGAAGGCACGCACCATAAAAGTCACGTTCCCCCAGTCCATCACGCTGCTGGATGCTGCTGCACGCAACGACGTGGAGGAGGGTTGGTACCAACACACACTCAGAGAGAACGTTAGAAGCTTAAGCAACTCAACACATTGAATGAAAAGTAAATCAGTAAATCTTGAATATGTGAGGAAAGTCAAGAACACTCAGAAGTTGCCAATACATGTCCTATGACCCTTGAAAGCTAAAAGTCTTTGGTACTATGAACTCCTTTTCTGAGACATAAAGCAATTATCAGAAGGTGGCATGATGATACATAAAAAGGGACTCAAAGGAAGTTATTTATGCATAATTTATACCCTATATATACGGTCGTTATCAATAGTGTATAGGATAGTCAGTCCCAGGGCTAATTATAAACCTTGTGAGTTCATTATTAACACACGGACACATTGTAGGTGCTCTTTGGATCAGTTTAGTGCAGACAGATAGGTGCCAAGGGTTATAATGTTTATGTGAAAAGGACTCTACTCAGGTGTGTGTGTGTGTGTGTGTGTGTGTGTGTGTGTGTGTGTGTGTGTGTGTGTGTGTGTGTGTGTGTGTGTGTGTGTGTTTTTTAGTGAGGGAGCTGCTAAACAACGGCGTCAGCCCAGATCTGGTCAACGAGGATGGACTGACAGCCCTACATCAGGTACACACACGTTTACACCTAGTTGTGTCACCTGTGCAGGGAGAAGGACACGATCCCTCACTGGTCTCCCGCCCCTCAAACACAGACTGCTCTGTCATAGCGTAGCATCAGCCATCTGTGACCAAGGTGCTTAAACTAGCTCACACTCCATAGACTATTTTGCATATTATTCTTGATTTTACCCTTTTTTAGGATTGTTTTATGGTGTTCAGTTGGGTAATGGCTATCCGTCGTGTTATAGTGATACTTTTAAGCGGAGCTGTTGGGAGGAGATTCTTTACACTGGTACATTGAAACCTGTGGAGCTCAAATTAGCGATGATTTGTTCTCGATGATGTTACCTAGTTTTACACCAACACTTCATGACTGCCCTTAATGAGGCAGGTCACTGTGTGTGTGTGTGTGTGTGTGTGTGTGTGTGTGCCTGTGTGTGTGTGTGTGTGTGTGTGTGTGTGTGTGTGTGTGTGTGTGTGTGTGTGTGTGTGTGTGTGTGTGTGTGTGTGTGTGTGTGTGTGTGTGTGTGTGTGTGTGTGTGTGTGTGTGTGTGTGTGTGTGTAGTGTGTGTGTGTTGTGTGTGTGTGTGTGTGTGTGTGTATGTGTGTGTGTGTGTGTGTGTGTGTGTGTGTGTGTTTGAGAGAGAGTTGTGTGTGTGTGTGTGTGTGTGTGTATGCA
>NW_011360547.1:0-11091 GCF_000735185.1 Notothenia coriiceps | reverse complement strand
TTTACTTTAAAATGTTAAAAAAAAAATCATTTACAATACTGAATACATTTGAAGCCATTTTGACGTATATCAATAAGTTTCTGTTTTTCTAGTGTATTTGTATTTTGTAGAGAGTTTTCATTTATTCTTTATATATAAAATCTCGCCTAGGGCAGCAAATAGAACCGGCCCTGGTACTAAGCCTCAAGGGCCTTTCTTGTGCTGGCAGGCACTTCGCACGTGCACACACTAAAAAATTCCATGCGCTCCGCGCTCACATTATGCTGCGCCCACGTGCCTTAGCACCGCTGCTATGACTCCATCCTAGGGGAAACACTGCGCTTGTAATTATGCCTAAGCTTCAAAGTTGTATTTATCATCTGAATTTGGCGAAACAAGTTAAATATTCTTAAAACCAAGACTTTATTTATTTGAAATCAGATGAAAACAAACTGTCACGGACCCTGCCGTGTTATCTACGATTACTATACGCCTTTCATTCATAATTTCAGCGGGAGGGAGGGGGAGCGGCGCTGAGGAACAGCAGAGTGCGGGCTGACAGGTGTCTCTGTTGACACTCCCCTTATTGTGCGTCAGCAGAGACAGGCTGCAAGTGTCTTAGGTTCAAGTTAGACAACTAATGTCTGGGGTAGTGTTCTGGACTTCATGTGTATGTCATCTTAATGGTTGATCTCAATACACACACATGTTCCGTGTTTTCCAATAGTTTAAAATAGTTTTATTCCACTGTTTAATAACCTGTTCAATACAAACATGCCACTTGTAAACATTAAATAACATTTCTGTGAACTGATATTTGTTTAGTGAGCTTATTAGAGGATGTTCCCTGAGAGATCCTAAAATGTCAATGATGTCGGATTTAGTGTATTTGTTAATAATTACATACAATACATGGTGTGTGTGTGTGTGTGTGTGTGTGTGTGTGTGTGTGTGTGTGTGTGTGTGTGTGTGTGTGTGTGTGTGTGTGTTGTTCCAAGTGAATCTGCGGCCCCCTGGTGGCCAGTACATCAATTATGTGGCCCCCACCACCATCCAAGTTGCCCATCCCTGATCTAGGCTGTGCTTTTAGTTTCTCTGAAGTGCTCCCTCTCAAGGTTACAATTCAATATCGAAACAGGTTCCTATTATTAGTCACGGATGTGCGAACAGAGAAGTTCTAAATCAGCAGAACAAAGGAAATGTGTTTTGTATCTTTTTCTGAATGCATTTGGACGTTGTATTTTACATCAGGTGTTTGCTGCTCCCTACGTTAAACTGACTTCTCTTCTAGCTCCACATAGCGTCGGCTAACGGCTACGTGTCCGTGGCGGAGCTGCTGGTGGAGCACAGAGCTCAGATGGAGGCGAGGGACTCTGACGGCTGGACGCCGCTGCACGCCGCCTCCTGCTGGGGACAGGTGAGTGCTGAAACACACGTCGGAGGATAAAACTCTTCCACTTTTCTTAAATGAACCATTTCTATGTTTCTATGTGATCCATAGATCCAGATGGTGGAGCTGTTGGTGGCGCATGGAGCCAGTTTAAATACAAAGTCTGTGCTGGACGAGACGCCTCTGGGTAAGATCATTTATGGTTCTGTATTGCTTCATGGCAAAATAATAATTGGGTAAAAAAGCCATAGCTTTCATCTGATTGTAATCCCAGTGGCACCCAGGCTATGCAGTTACTTAAAAAGCAACAATCACTCTGCTAGAATTTTGTATAAACTGCCTGTGCTAAAATAGGAACTAGTTATCTTGATACATTTCTTAAAGGCCTGTTCATTCTTGTTGGCATCTTTCCTTCCATGTAACCTTTGCTTCTACTGGCGTCTTCAGATGTGTGTATGGATGAAGAGGTCAGAGCCAAACTGATGGACCTGAAACACAAACATGACGCCATCATGAAGAGCCAGGACCGGCAGAAAGGAACGCTGCAGAGACGAGCCTCCAGCACCGGCAGCAGAGGGTGAGAGGGAGCATTACAGACCAGAGGGGGAAGAAAGTACACATGGAGTTGGAGCAGTTCAACCGAAATGTCCCCCTCTCTCTCGTTTGTCTGTGCAGCAAGGTGGTACGTCGCGTCAGTGTGAACGAGCGCTCCAGTCTGTACCGGCGCGAGCACCACAAAGAGGCCATGGTGTGGCAGGAGCGCGGCCGACAGCCGGAGTCTCAGGACGAGGACGAGGACAGACAGACGGACAACGAGCTGCACCGGCACGCCACCATGGTGAGAGAGAAGCAGGAGACAGGCTGACATGACGCTGAGGAGATGTGTCGTGGTTTCAGTCGAACTTGGACACCGCTAGACGAAGCCGATTACACTTCTTAACAAGCTGGTTGTAACTGTTTGGAAAAAGAAACATAATATAATAATACATTTTATTTATAAAGGCGGCTTTCAAGGCTCTCAAGGTCGCCGTACAAGGTACACACAACGAAAACAAAATGACAATTTAGTCAATCAATAATGTCTTGTCTAGTTCTCACTGTTTATTCTTACATTTTCAAAGAGTTCTATCAAACTCCGGTTCAGGGGTGAAAAAGAAAACGGGGTGAAAGCCTTCTTGTTTTCTTTATTATATAAGAACACTTAAGGACACTAAGGCAAGGCAAGTGTATTTATACAGCACCTTTCAACACAAGGCTATTCAGAGTGCTTTACAAAAAATGAAAGACATTAAGAAAATGGTATTTAAAATCAGTCATTAAAAAGAAAAGATAAGAAAAACTACATGGATAAAAGTTACAGTGCAGTCTAAGATGTGAATAGTTCAACTAAGGTAGATAAAGTATTAAACTAAACAAATAAAGAGGACCAGTGTTCACAATGCTGACAATGTGGGCGACATGGGTCTGTGTTCGTTTGTCTCATAATAATAATAATAGATTACATTTGTATAGCGCATCTCAAGGGACCCAAGGCCGCTTTACATGATGAACAAACAAACAAACAAACAAACAAACAAAAGGGGCAAATAAGAAAGTAAAAAATTCAAATAAATAGCAGTTGGAGTGGAAGCAGGGGGGCTGTGATGGGTTAGGGGTCAAAGGCCATGGTGGACAGGTGAGTTTTTAATGATGACTGGAAGATGTCTCATGGTTGCTGTCTCCCTGTTACACGACTAGCTGATTGTCTTCAATGTTCTCTCTGCTGCTCCAGGTCGCTGGTGCCGGAGCCACGTCCCGCCTAGAGGAGCTGGAGTCTGCAGACAGGAGCGTTGTGTCCAGCCTGGGTAACGGAGGGACGTCTTTGTCTCCGGCGTCCTCTGTCCCCGGAGAGGTGTGGAGTGGAGGAGGTCTGATGGACCGCAGCGCCTCCTACCAGCTCAGCCCCTCAGAGGGGGAGGGGGCGGACAGTATGACTCGGGAGAAATCTCACCAAACGCTGGCCGACCTGAAGCGCCAGCGAGCCGCCGCCAAGCTCAACAAGTACCCAGCCCCTCAACCCCCGCTGCCCCCTGCCCTGGAGGAGGAGCCTGCCGCGGAGCTGACCCCCCCTCAGGCACAGCATGAGGTCCAGACCGCCCCCCCCCCTGCAGAGGAGCTCGCCTCCCCCAGCCAGGTGTACTTCACCCCCGCCAGCGGAGACCCTCCCCTTCTGAAACTCAGAGCGCCTGAGGAGGAGCAGTCTAACAATAAGGAGCCCTGCTGTGGACTCATGTAGACACACACACACACACACACACACACACACACACACACACACACACACACACACACACACACACACACACAGTAAATAAGCCGGCGTTATACACTCCAAAGTGGCAAAAAAGCTTTCAGAACAAACAAAGAAATCCTTAAAGACTGAGTTAAGGCCACATGCCAATGAGGGTTTGATCTACGCAGCATCTCAGTGACTGAGGGGCAACCCTTGTGCTTATTTCACGTTTTTTAACACGATACACTCTCTCCACTAAAGGTCCTAACATTCCCTGTGGCTCCCTCCAGATGTCAGGTGTACGTGAGACACTAAAAGAAAAACGACGGATACCAAATAATTGCTTTATTCTGCCTTTTTGTTTATTACTTTATTTATCGTTTACTACACTACACAATTACTGTCGGTTAACATTTCAGATGAATGAAATTCAGTTCAAGATTATTTGTTTCAAATTAAGATGTTTTCTTTTCTGAGTCCTGTGATGGGTGATCCACATTTGCATACATTTCCATTAGGAGCCAGAGATCGCTTTGTGCATGAGAGATTGCTCGGTCATGATGGTTCCAGTCTACAGCAGAGCTCCTCTAAATGTTCATTTACAGAAAGATGAAAACATTTCCTTGATTGTTTTTTTTTATTGGACTTCATTTCCTGATTACTTTTTTTGTTACTTTTCCAGTGCACAGAAAAGCCTACATGTGTAACGGTGCAAGTGTTTTTGTTTAAAATAATTAGCGATCATAAATGCTTCGATTGAAATCAGTGGATCCTCGGCCTATCATAATCACTTCTATTTTTTTTACCCTCTGAATGGAATCACATTATTTATTATCTAATACTGAATATGGCTGACGGTGTACAGTTCCTTTTTTTTTTTTTTAAGATAAAAGTTTGAAAGCAAGATATTTATCAGAGAAATGATATATAATTGAAGTTGTCAAACCAAGTGAACTTGTCATATGATTTATTTCACAGGTTGGTGCCTTCCTTAGGTGGTGATTTGACTTAGGTTTGCAATGCTTGCACAAAGTCCCACATAGAGTTGGGATCAAATGATCTGTCCGATATGAACTCCTACGTGACGTGCGGTCAATGCACTCTCATTTCTGTGTTGTAATTCAGTTTTGCTAGTGATTTTTACTGAGCCTTGTTAAGAAAAAAAACTACATAAAAAAAAGTTTTCATTAATGTTTCTGTCTTTTTTGTCTGTCTGGTTTAGATATACACGTTTGTGAAGAAACATGACGTTGCAACCTACGTTTTGGGTACCTTTACACATTACGCTTAATTTAACTTGGCCTCATGTTAAGGGAACTGACTGTCTTGTGGACATGAAGTGAGCGATGTCTCCCTCTCGTGGTGAAAATGTAAAAGTGTTATGCACAAAGACTTTTCCTCTTACATCATGTGGTCACTCACTTTCAGCTCATCTCGAATGTCACACTCCGTCCTTAATCCACCTGCGAAGGGAAGCACATGATGTACGTAATAAACCCTTCCCTACACTTAAAAGTTTCACATGTACACAGGGGCGCCGCCAGGGATTTTGGGCCCAATGAAAAGATATCAAATTGGTTACTTCCACATTTTTTTCTTAATGTTCTAAAATAGTTTGGGCCCCTGTCCGTCACGGGCCCTTAGAATCGTCCTAAATTTTCACCCCCTTACGGGGCCCCAGCATGTACATAGAAATGTTGGGACTCTTGTCGTCAAGAAGTTAGTTTCCCTTTTTTGTGCTCACACACACACACACACACACACACACACACACACACACACACACACACACACTGTGCAGCACTTGTATGTGGCCTTGGTAACAGCTGTGCATGAAGTGTGTTCAATATGCCCCCCTGCTTATATTCAGAGATGTTTTAACTTTGAGGGCTGTGAGCGACTAACAGAGAGCTGTTTGAAAGTTGTATTTATTATACAATGTCGATGCGTCCTTCAAATTAAGGTGTGGTTTGAAATGGAACAGTGTCAGGTGATGCTGCCAGAATACGCACTGCATGGCTCGGGAAGACTGCAGGGACATCACATGTTGGGATATCAAATGTCTTTCCCAAGACCTTTCCAGGACATCTCGTGGGGTTTCTATGTCTCACACTCACAGCTTATTCTGTGCCTCTCTTTCTGTTGCACTAACAAAGGTTTTTTTTGCACAACAGCTTCTATCTGCTTTGAAATCCTTGCCTTGCCTGTATTCCTAACTCTTACTCGCTTTTGTTGTCGACCAAATTCCAAGTCTCTCATTACCCCCACATTCGTCCAAAACATGTCCTCAAGTCTCATTTCAAAAGAATGTTTGGGTGTGAGCTACTGGAAAGTCTGCTTTTGTCCACTTATTAACAATGTTGCAACTTGCAGAAAATAACCTTTGCATTGTAAGAGCCTTTCTCAAAACTCTCCTTGTTCCTAATGCAGAGCACATGATGGATTAAAGGATCCCTGAGAAAAACATGCTGCCCCATAATTCCTTGCAACACACCCAAGCATTTATGTGAGATACACACCCAACTCAACTTAATTTCCTCAAACACTCGTTTTACCACATTACCATAATGTGGTTTGTCTGCCTTTTTAAAGAGACTTATTTAGGTTTCGAACGCAGCACTGCTTTTATATTGTCCCTTTGGTACAGAATGATAGACTCTTAAATTACAATTCATGAGTGACCAAATAGTTAATTGTCCAAATGACTATCCATATCTATCATTTTAATTTATACTATTGCTATCATTTCACAAATCAGACTTTAGTTACACCTGGAGTAAATTCACAAGCCAACACTTTAATGCATCAATAATTATAATCAAAACATATCATTATATAAATTATTCTCAAATGGACCGATCTGCACAATGACTACTTTAACTTTTGGTACTTTAAGTTTATTTTGATGATAGTACTTTTCTACTTTTACTTTTGAATGCAGGACTTTTACTTGCACCAGAGTATTCCTACACTCTGGTACTGAGTACTTCTTCCACCTCTGCCTTTTAAGAGTACAAGGTTTTGAAGAAGTGGGATATCTACATTCCTTTACGTAAAGGGCCCATGGATGTTATATATTTCCCACGGAACGTAAAGGCGTCCTTATGGCACGCTGAATTGTGAGGGGAAGTTGGAGAAGGAACCAGCCAACCACGAGCGAAGGCGTGTCTCGCCGGTGGGAATATGAACACGAGACGCTCAACTGTCATTCGGAGCTCGAGGAGTGCGTGTGGAGGTAAATAACACGAGGCGAGCACTCTGAGCTCCTCGCGGAACAACTGGCAGAGCTGGTGAGTTCTTTTGCTCAAGTACTGCACTTAAGTACAATTGTGAGGTACCTTTTTTGAGTATTACCATGTAATGCTACTTCTACTCCAAAAGGGAAATAGTGTAAATATACTTCACTACATTACATAAACAGCTACTTTTAACGAAATGCATCTCTAAAAAAATTGAACTAGTGGACTCTTTAAATCACAAAAGAGAGACATATTTGAATAATGTATAGCCTACTAAAAGTCATCAGAGCTTTGTTTGTATACAACAGTCAAATGCGACTTAATGCAACAATGTTATCTAGAAATCTCTCATAATAAATTATACACACAATGTTTCTGCACAATGAGTACTTTTACTGTGATACGTTAAGTACATTTACCTGATTGTACTTTTACAAAAGGAGAATGTGAATACTTCTTCCAGCTCTGAGGGTAACTCCTGACGCCCTTTAACTGCCCGTGTACAGTCACAGGTGTTCACTGTGCAGTATCTAAAACTCTTTCTCTGTCAGATACCCAGACAGAAGCAACATGTCACATCAGGCGATGAACGGGTTCGGGGGCAAGGTGCTGACCCTGGAGAACATGAACCCCAACGTGAGGAAGGTGGAGTACGCGGTGCGAGGAGCCATCGTGCAGCGCGCCGTGCAGATAGAGAAGGAGCTGAAAGAGGTGAAGACTCGTGGAGTTTAGCGAGCTAATGCACAGAGGCGGGGGTAGGACTATTGTTGCAAAACATTGAAATACTCAAGTAAAGTAGGCCTACTAGTATCTCAAAAGTGTACTTTAAATGAACACAGTTACTATAGGCTACCACTGTTGATAAAGCACAAGGGATGTTTTTATTAATATTTCAGTCGTGCTGACGCGGGAAGTTTAGAGCGGTTATTATTCATTTCCATGATATAACGGGGAAGTTGACGCTTTTATGTGGAACGTTTGGTTTTATTGTTTTTCACATAGCTACGGGTAGGCCTACAAGCATATAGTAAACTCCAAATGTTGAGAATTGAAATAACGTGTTTGTGGGATAGAAAAAGATGTGAAAAGCTGTTGAACCACCTGGAAATTGACTTAAGCCAAAAGCCAAATACTAGTCTGTTTTTCTTTTGGAAATGAGTTTTAAGAGCAAAAACAAGTTATTTCCCTGCTTTTTTTCAATCACAAAAATATTATTACTGTATTTTCCCAAACTCTTTTTTAATCAATCAAACCTTGAGTGGCTCTCAGTGTATTTTGGCACCAATCATAAGCTGTGAAGGAAGACACGAGTTATTTACCATGCTCTTTTTCCTCAATATATATGTCAACAAAACGAAGAGGGAGGAAAGACAAGGCTATAAACCTGACTAGTGACATGCGAGCATTTGATAGCTTGTGCTGAGAGAGTGGAGGCAGGAAGTAGATGGTAGTTGTTTTTAAAAGCCCCTGCATGACAGCTTGTTATGTTCTGCGCAGCACTCCTCATCTCACATTACATCCTACAGTGGTCATTTGGATCCAGCAAGCATTCCTCAGCACTTTAAACAAGGAGCGACGCAGCCCTCAGTAGTTATGTCCTTTTTATTATAGAGCCACATCCTGGAGGGAGGTACTAAGGGTTTGCATTTCAGGGGTAAAGCGAGAGGATGTGTATGGTAGAAGGTTATTACGTAAGATGAGAGGCGACATTCTCTTTCCTCTTTTGTGTCTCTGGGTTTGCTCACCTCCCTCCTCCTCCTCACTGAGGGGGGGGGTTCATTGGACAGAGCTGCAGCTGTCAGGCCCCGCAGCGTCACAGGCCTTTCTCTGCGAGGACCTCCAGTACACGCAGCCCAGTTTCTGCTCAAAGTGCTCCAGTTCTTGGGAATCCACTTGTTTAGCCTCCAGTGATGAAAGGAACAAGGAGCAGCTAGAAAGCTCTCCTGCAGCACCATCGTTTGCTTACGAATTGTACAGATTTGATTTCAGACATTTGTTACTCTTGCAGCAATAAAAAAGGGAGTTAAATGAAAGTGAAATCCAGGAGTTTTTCTGCGAGGTCAGGAGGGTTTCCATCCGATGTCCAATCAGCTGGGAGTGTGTGTTTCCTGTCAGACCTGTGACTGGAACACTTCTCCTGATGGCTCAGCAGATTTTATGCAAGAGTGTGTTATACGGCTGGTGTGTTGATGACCCTTATTCATCCTTAACCCAGACATCTAGCTAAGCTTTGATCTAAAGTCTGCACTGTCAAGGACAAGAGACCAGGGAAGAAAACTTCTTTTATTTAGTTATAATTTGTTTAATCACAAAAGTATTTATCTTTCTTTTATTTTCTTTGTGTGGAAAAACATTGGCAGGAATTGCATTTTTCGCATGAGCAAACCTTTCTTATTATTCTAGCCTGACTGGACACCGTAAGGACAGTGTATCAGATTAATCATAGACTGAGTGAGATTCAGCATGTTGGCCCTGAGGATCTCTCTCTCTCTCTCTCTCTCTCTCTCTTTCTCTCTCTTGTCACTCTCTCTTGTCTCTCTCTCTCTCTTGTCTCTCTTGTCACTCTCTCTTGTCTCTCTCTCTCTCTTGTCTCTCTTCTCTCTCTCTCTCTCTCTCTCTTGCCTCTCTCTCTCTCTCTCTCTTGTCTGTCTCTCTTGTCTCTCTCTCTTGCCTCTCTCTCTCTCTTGTCTCTCTCTCTTGTCTCTCTGGGCTCCGGCCTGTGTAATCAGTGCCTGGCGCAGNGGGCTGACAGGTGTCTGTGTTGACACTCCCCTTATTGGGCTGACAGGTGTCTGTGTTGACACTCCCCTTATTGTGCGTCAGCAGAGACAGGCTGCAAGTGTCTTAGGTTCAAGTTAGACAACTAATGTCTGGGGTAGTGTTCATGACTTCATGTGTATGTCATCTTAATGGTTGATCTCAATGAACACACATGTTCCGTGCTTTCCAATAGTTTAAAATAGTTTAATTCCACTGTTTAATAACCTGTTCAATACAAACATGCCACTTGTAAACATTAAATAACATTTCTGTGAACTGATATTACACACACACACTGTGTGTGTGTGTGTGTGTGTGTGTGTGTGTGTGTGTGTGTGTGTGTGTGTGTGTGTGTGTGTGTGTGTGTGTGTGTGTGTGTGTGTGTGTGTGTGTGTGTGTGTGTGTGTGTGTGTGCGCAAAATGTGCTAGCCAGAGCTGGGAACAACACACGTGATTATATTAGGATTTCATTTTCCTACCACCAAAGCCCTAAAGAAATGAAATCGGGATAGCTTTTTGAATTTCAAACACAGGAGTTGTAAGACGTCTGAATCAACACAGATGAATCACTTTTGTAAACAAGGGTGTGCGGGATATGCAAAAAACATTTTCTCTCTCTTTGACTCTGGGCATAAGAAGGGAATACCTTTCTTTGTTTAGAGAGGTTTTTATGTCTCCATGCTGCGGCTGGAGGCATTCGTTTTTGAGGGTTTTCCATCCCATTCACTCTGTAAATGTCTTAACATTTTAAATCAAGGATCTCACAAAACACATATTTGGCCATAACTGTAATAATGACAATTTCACACAGATGTCTCGTAGGATTAAATGATGACAATTTGAACTGTTATTGACTAGTGGGCGGAGGACGCTGTAATTCCTAATTTGAATTGAAGCCATAAAGTCCTCCCTATCCAGATGAATGTCTCCTCCCCTCGTTAAAGTTTCACACATCCTGTTTGTGAAGCTGATGCTACATGCAAGAGATAATGGATGTAAAGTATTTATGATACAAGTCAGCCTGTTCTAACTTCTTCTCACATGCTGTGTTTTCTGTCTTTTGCATTTTCAGGGAGTCAAGAAACCTTTCACAGAAGTCATCAAGGCAAACATTGGTGACGCCCACGCCATGGGTCAGAAACCAATCACATTTTTCAGACAGGTCAGACATCTTTTGAGTGCCTTTTAATTTATTTTTTGGTTGTTTTTTCTTACTTTTTATTTTCTTCAACTGTGTTGATGTATGCACCAAGACAAATGCCTCGTATGTGTAAACCTACTTGGCTATAAACCTGTTTCCTATACTTCCATGTTAAACTGGCCTTACTGGATTTACACAGACTAAATGCATAGGTGGAAGAATTACTCAGATCTTGTACTACTAAAAGTTGAAGTACCAGAGTGTAGGAATACTCTGTTTCAGTAAAAGTCCTGCATTCAAAATGTTCCTC
>NW_011360546.1:0-1221 GCF_000735185.1 Notothenia coriiceps | reverse complement strand
AATACATAACAAAGAAGGCCTTGGACCGGCACTTTTCTAATTTTGTCCGTAAGATTGAAACTTTAACGGACATTTTGACCGGCAAATAATTATTCTAACAGGAACTCTGGCGCACACATACACACACACACACACATGCGCACACACACACGCGCGCACACACACACAGATGGATGGCTGTCCCTGGAGGAGGTGAAGGAATATAATGACTGTCAGGGTCTGACCTATCGACAGAGTCTCGATGCACTGCCGCAGCGCCGCTCACATTAACAGGCCGTTCGTCTTCTGCTCCGTTTAAAGTGAAACTTTATTCCAGCAAAAAAAAAAGCAATGAAAGATAATTGAAATTGATTAACATAGAAGTGAAACGTTAAAATGAATTTGAATGAATCAGGGAGGCTATAAATATAAATGCTAAGTTTAGTGCTGTTCTGCTAACCCTCAGAGAGACATTTCTTCTGTGTCTGTAATGCGGACACATTGTGTACTTTACAGCCCTAATGCCACATGTTATATATTGTATTAACAGAATTGGAGAAAGAGGGTATGAACGACAGAGAGGTCGGGTTGAAGAGGGGATGCTTTTCCTCACAGACATCGAGACAAATGACATAATATTCTTCAAGTGACATTTCAAGGACAATGTCAGTATTATATATTATAATTCAAGCTGACATTGTGTTACTTTCGTCCCGACTGATGGGGTCAAATGGTATTAATACACCTGTGTATCGACTCGGTAAGTTAACCCAGGGTTTCTCAGGAAGAACAGCAGAACAATAACTAAATAACTCAGACTGTTTTAATATCACTGCCCCATCTAAGGTCTCACTTCAATTAGTGTTTCGGCAACGTATGGCAGCTATGTTAATATCTGAAAAGTGTAACGCTAGACTAGAGTATATCAACTGTACTTTACTCTTACATTCTACCTATACAAACAGACCAGTCGCAGCGCCACACACACACACACACACACACACACACACACACACACACCACACACACACACACACACACACACACACACACACACACACACACACACACACACACACACACACACACACACACACACACACACACACTAAACACACACACACACAACACACACACACACACACACACACACACACTACACACACACACACACACACACACACACACACACACACACACACACACACACACACACGAAAACGTACCTACTACTCCGTCTAC
>NW_011360545.1:0-1406 GCF_000735185.1 Notothenia coriiceps | reverse complement strand
GGGTGGGGGAGGGTTGTTGGCGGACCTGAGTGAGGCTACGAGAACGGAAACGATCGTTTTCCGTTAGCGGGATCGTAGCTTTTCCCAGGCTGTCGCTGGAGTGAGATCGACTCGCTGGAGGTTTCTTTAATAACGGGGAACCTGAGCGGGAACCGGGACCAGAACCTGGTCCGGTTCCACTGCCGGGACGAGAGAAACCCGGCTGCCTCAGAGAACCGATCCGAGGTCTAGATCCAGATCCAGAAACACCCATTAGCGTAGATTTGGTTCCGTTTAAAACAGTAGATCCAGAAACACCATTCACTGCCGGTTTTATTCCATTTAACGCCGTTTTGGATCCACTTTTGGAGACAGGAAGTAACCGGGGGCTGGACTGCGGCGAAGGTGACGAAGACGAGGGGAATCCGAAGCCCCGCCCCTTTCCAGTAGAAGAAATGGCGTTTCTTCCTTGGGGGTTCAACTGATGATTGTTGTTGTTGTTAATAGCGGATCGAATCCCAGTTGCTCCGCCTTCCTCTTCGTTCTCTTTCCGCCACTTTGTCGGCACTCGGATGAATCCATTCTGCTTCACGGGGGTCGGAGCGGTGTACGACGAGGAGCCGTTGACCCCCGCGGGGCCCGGGTGATGGTAGAACCCGTTGGTGAGGCGGGTGCTGGTGGAGCTAGCCGTGGAAAGCGTGGAGGATTTGGGCTTCGACCCGAATTTGGGCAGCCTGGAGACCATGGTGGGCATGGCGAGGAGAGGGGGGGCGGACATCAGACCGCACCTCCTTCACCGGGGATTTGGAAATGCTAGGAGACGGGAGAGAGAGAGGAGAAAAGTGTTATCACATTAGCATACAGAAAAGAGCCTAAACACCACAATGCAAATCAATTGAACCTCCTTTAGCATTAGCCGTTAGCATTAGCCGTTAGCTCTGGCCAAGCAGGACTGCGCTGCCCAGCGGATGGTAGCAGCTAACAGCTAACGTTGGCTAGCTCTTCTGCAGATTTCAACACGGATCTATTTGTTGCTCTGTTCTGAGTTTTTTCATTTATGTTTTTATATAGTTTACCCCCAATTAAATTTAAACACGTTTTCTTCAAGAACTCAAGATAATAGCTGGGGGGCATTTATTTAAGTGTGAAGTTCAACAAGTGTTTGCAATTATCTTCACGTGTAATCTGTAGGAAATTCCCATAGAGAACATGCTGTTGAGAGATTTATGACACACACACACTGACACACAAAGCCTCTGTAATAAATAATTAACAGCGCTGACTCAGTGGAAAAATCACACGTGGCATCTCAACTGATCTGCAGCCTCCAGGCATGTGTGTGCAGAGGTTACACTAACACACACACACACCTCTAACAATAACAATTTGCTGCCTCTACATAAGAAAAAGAAAGACAGATAGCGATC
>NW_011360544.1:0-1676 GCF_000735185.1 Notothenia coriiceps | reverse complement strand
CAAATGCTGTCAGCTGGCTACTTTCCAATGAGAACCTCTGTGAGCCACACACACACACACACACACACACACACACACACACACACACACACACACACACACACACACACACACACACACACACACACACACACACACATCACCTGGACGCTGGGCAGTGGCCAGCAAAAGACCCCTGCTGGGACAAGGGATTAGGGTTTTTAAAACAACCCCCTATGGCCAAAAGCCTCCTAATGGGACAGTGATTACTGACTGGTACAATAGGCCTTCAACTGTCTTTATATGTGTGCTGGTGTGCACATGTGATTATGAGTAAATACTCATTTGTGCAATTGTGTGTGTGTGTGTGTGTGTGTGTGTGTGTGTGTGTGTGTGTGTGTGTGTGTGTGTGTGTGTGTGTGTGTGTGTGTGTGTGTGTGTGTGTGTGTGTGCGCGCGCGTGCGTGCGTGCACCCAGTGTGAATTAAGCCAAAACTAAACTTATTTTTTGACTGTTTCCACATTCCCTATTCCAGGCTTCTGCAGCCTCCAATATATTGGTCAAACATTTAAAATGGCACAAAACTAAATAAAGTGTGTGTGAACAAAAAAAACGTTATTCATAAAAGTAACAAAAATGGCATATTATTTTGGAAGCACTGATAACATAACATGATGTTCTCGGTTTACAAAGCAGTGAGAGAGAGAAATCTATCTATTTTTCAAGGGCAGATTCAGTACTACATTTATCTCAGGGGGAAATTGCTGTGACAGGCTCCCTGTTGAATATGTCAACTTGTTGCGCCTTATTCACAATAGCCTATTCTTTAATAATATTTAAGTAATTCTATTTTCTTCTGTGGACATCTTGGAAACTTGTATTTGGTATGGAAACATACCTATCAGCCTTTAATAGTGTTGAGTGTTAATCCTATCCTAATATTCTGGCCACTAGAGGGCAGACAACCTTAAGGAAGAGGGCAGAGCTGCATTATATTGTGGTAAAGAGAAAAGAAAACATAATTATTACAATAATAAAACATTCCTAAAGAATTATTTTTTAAAACACAAACAAATCAAAAGCAAGGACGGTCAGAACATCAATGGCCTAGCTTGCACAGCTAGTAGCAGTTAGCCGATAATAAATATATGCTACTAGCACATTTTTATGCTAGCGCTAGCTCAGCAGTGGCAAAGTTCCTTTTGCCACTCAAGAGCCATCAAGAATCTCAAGCCATCAAGAATCTCACAAATAAAGTTGCTTGAGAATTTGAAAAAATACACGAAGCCACAGTAGCTTTAATTTTAGTTACAAGATAACAAACTAAAGTCAATGCAAAAAAATGAACTTTAGCTTGTTCAATTTTTTTTTCTAAAGATAAATGGCTGACCTTTTATTTGATGCTTGTCAAGGAACATTAGCATAAACAGTAGTAACTGTATCCAAGTAGAATTTGCAGTTATTAGCTGTAATTGTTCACACATCTGTGTGTGTAATGAAGCCCCACACATTGCAAAACGTATGACCTCTTCTATCACATGATTGCCTGCTCAGTGAGACCTGGTGAAAATCTTGATAATGTTTGTCAGATTTATATATGAAAGTGGTGTGTGTGTGTGTGTGTGTGTGTGTGTGTGTGTGTGTGTGTGTGTGTGTGTGTGTGTGTGTGTGTGTGTGTGTGTGTGTGTGTGTTAGAG
>NW_011360543.1:0-2141 GCF_000735185.1 Notothenia coriiceps | reverse complement strand
CTACATCAACATGTGTCCTCTCTTCTCCATTGTCTCTTCTTACATCAACATGTGTCTCCTCTTCTTCATGTCTCTGCAACATCAACACGTGTCCCCTCTTCTTCATGTCTCTTCTACATCAACATGTGTCCCCTCTTCTTCATGTCTCTTTTACATCAACATGTGTCCCTTCTTCTTCATGTCTCTTCTACATCAACATGTGTCCCCTCTTCTTCATGTCTCTTCTACATCAACATGTGTCCCCTCTTCTTCATGTCTCTTCTACATCAACATGTGTCCCCTCTTCTTCATGTCTCTTCTACATCAACATGTGTCCCCTCTGTGTAAAGAGATTCTGAAAGTTTCAGGAACAAAGATTCTCTCTCTTTTTGTCCTGATCCATTTCTATAAAAACCTGTCTGAAAATGAGCTGATCAGATTTTGCCCACTTTATGATTTATAAATCATATTTATGATTTTTTGTCTTGTGTAACCATTAGCCGATCACCAACCAAGGTAACCCCCCCACACCATATCACCTGAATCTCCTCCTAGAACACTATTGAGTTCTTTGTAACCAAATCTCTCTCAGAGGGGCGTGGGGAGGGGCTCCTTATTTTCATCTAAAGTAACAGACAGAGAATCAGCACTTTGGAAACAGGGCTGAAACAGAGGGGATTATGGGTAATGCTGCAATGATCTGTTTGGTATTTGGAGGCAAACACTTCAGAGACATGTTTTTTATATATCTGAGGCCTGTGATATATTGATGAAAAACAGTAAATAGGGGACCTTTAAAGGACATCGGCAGGTGCTTATATCGGTTCAGCTCTGGGAACCCTGAATCTTCCACCAGACGGTAGGAGCTGGAATTCTGGGTGAAGTTTGTGAGTGGGATCAGACTTTTTTTTTTGTGCCTGTCTAATAATGGACTGCTCATAAGTTTTGGAGAGATGGATGTTTTTTGACCCCCATAGTAGTACCAGGGAAGCGATCTGTGACTTTGACTCCACTGTCAAATTACCATATGAGCAACCAGAACTTATGGTTGGTATTTGTTTGGGGCCCGTTTACTCAACTGTTAGGGAATGTTAATGTGTCAAACATGCTAAGAAATAACAATGGGAATCCATGAGAGCGATCTGGTTGAAAGGAAAAGTAAAGTAAACTGCTGTGACTATGTTCACTTTTTAGGATAATGTTGCTACTGCCCAATTTTTTTTAAATTTTTTTTTAAATTTTTTTTTTATTATACATTTCAATTACATTTGTTTTTAAATGATGTCCTGTCTTGTCTTTGCCTCTGTTTTTCCCATTTTGAATGTAAGTTTGTGTAAGGTATGGCGTGTCTTGTAACTATGTTGTTTAAAAGAAAGAAAAACAACCTTACCTGGATGACGTGGCCAGTGCAATGACGAGAGCCTGCAGCAGCCCTCTGATGTAGGCGAAGGGGTTTTTTCGGGTGAAGAAGAAGTAGAAGAGAGGCAGCAGGATGAGGCCGTGCACGAACAAACCGGAGAGCACCGTGATGAAGTACATGCCCAGCTTCTCCCCCAGGTGGGCCGGGTCTTGCATGTCCAGGATCTTCCCCGCCACGAGGAACACGATGCCGAAGGGGAAGTACCTGCAAGAAGGTGAGATTATAATTATGAAGCCAAAGTGCATTAAACTTCCATTGTTTTAAATGAGCAGCAGGGAGTTATTCCACTAGTTCCACAAAACAAGGCCATCTCCTGACTAATTACCTCAGTTTACTGAATACGTTTATGATCTCAATCACTAAAACTTTTACTTCCGCAATGTGCTCACTTACACGTTATTATATTTTTGGTTACTTTATACTTCAACATTAACATTGTATATTATAAAATTAAATAAAAATGCTACAGAAGGCCAAAGCAGGGGGCTATTCGTCTGGTTGTATAAAACTAAATTTGACTTCTGACTTATTACCTCAGAATACATTTAAAACACTTTATGGCCTCAATGATCAGTTTCAAGTCCTCTTCAAAACATCATTTTCTTTAAATGATGATTCTATTAAGACTAAAATAGATGATAGTCAGGATCTTCTTTAGGCATGGCTACCTTGTGATTTAGTGGTTCCCAACCTTTTTTCCCAAGAGCCCCCCCAAATGACTCCTGTTGGAAGTTGCGCCCCG
>NW_011360542.1:0-7009 GCF_000735185.1 Notothenia coriiceps | reverse complement strand
TTTGCTAATATAACAAGGGTTACAATACGTAACCCAACGTTATTCGGAGACAGTGGAGGTTATTTGATGTTTGATTACATGTGTTTAACTTCTCTCGAGAAACGAAATGCAACAAAGCAGTGTTATATATCCTTCCCAGTCCCACAATGAAGACACTCACTGTTCCTTTTATGAAGCCAAATGTTTTTATTTTTTATTATTGGCTCTTTCTGGCAACACATTAAAAAAGATCTTGGTTGTTAAGAGGGGAAAGCAAGAGTAAACCAGTCTTTGGCACTTTCTATTCTAAACAAACATGCTGTTCACAGAGAAATCATCGGTGCATTTTTTTTTTTAAACAGAGTTTTTAAAACACATTTGACATTTTGACACTGACTGAAAATCACAATAAGCAAGTCACACATATTCCTGTTAAGGAAGGATGCACCCATCTTTTGGACATTTATACACAGGTATAAAATGATAGAAATGACCCCTGCATGATCAGTGGGCAGTTATTGGTGTTCCGCAACGTGCGCTCCATGGGTGTGTTTCCGGTAGGTGGAGCATGTGGTTGTGGTCCATGTCAGAGACACGTTGACTTCCTTCCTCTCTGATCCTCTCTAACTGCCAGGTTAATGAGTACTGTCTGTCCTGCCTCTCTTCTATGGAGCTAAGAAACCTTATTGTAGCTGGACTCAGGTCATCTCTGTCTATCGGAGTTTGATCTGTGAAGCATGGGAATAGAACACAACAAACCCATAGGCCTACATGGGTCCAGGAACGGAAGTCGGTATATTTGATATCCCAAAATCTCAACAAAAAAAAGCAATTCTTAACCAATAAGTCAAAAACAGGTTATTATACATAAATCAGCACAAATATATCTTAACTCGCTGTTTGTAAACTGCTCTGTGTGAGGTCCAGGCTGTGGCTGCAGGAAGCCTAACATGTTGCTGAGTCAGCGCACACCATGCGTAAGGCTTCATAATTCCATATGAGTAAGATATTAATTCTGTGGTGCTATAGAGCAGCCACCAAACAAAGAAAGATCAACCATGTTGTTGATATCTCATTCCCACAATTCAATGTTGTTCACACGAGCTTACAACACACAACTTGTAAATATTTTGTTAGCATATGATCATTAATCATATTCAAGTTATCTAAATATATCTTTATATGTTGATCGCTCAAGCTATCTTGTTCATCTTTTGGGCCAATGTTGGTTTTTTGTTTAGATAAATTAATATCTTACTTTTGGACATACATATTTGTTCACAAGAATAGTGGAGTCAAAAAAATAAATACCTTGTTACTTTGTGCTTTCCCAAATGAATATCTTGGTCCTATGTCAAAACCCATATTAGCTTCAGGACTGTGTAATGTGTTCTGATAAACACGGGATGTGAAGCAGGAAATGCCATCTGATCATACCCATGGACTCATTGCACCATATGCTGCTGGGTATCTTACATCACAGACAATGAAAGAAACACAATCCTTTTCAAAGAGCTCACGGTTAGGTGAGAATACAATAAGCAATTTCACTGTCATACTTTTTTCTTAGCGGGTGACCACACTGGTGCTACATAATAAATTAAGTGGTTATGGTTGTGATTTAAATACGAAGCACAGAAGACATCAATACGGTGTCAACAGAAACTTTTATCGTCATATTACTGATCAGAGTACAGTGTCACTTCACTGTTTGGGATATTTCCCCATTAAATAATGCTTATTTTGTGCCTTTAGGACACATATTTTATATTTTAGAGTTCAGGGAACACACCATTCATTAAAATGTTATAAACATATAAACACAAGTGTTTGAGACTTAACATACAAACTTGTCAACTTGCAATATTTCACAGTTTAAATGACATTTCTTATTTTTTCCTGTCCTGATTGATGTCCGAACATGTACATTTTTTTGTTGATATTCCCTCAGAATGGAGTATAAAACATGATATGCATGGTTTTAGAGCACCGCTGGCTATACAGCACAAGGATTTCTAATGCTTCCACACATGCTGCATATTCAAAACTTTTTGGAAGTCAGCCAACACGCTGGACACATTTCAGGCAGAGGCTGTTCAAAAGTGACAGCTCATGAAATGTTTGAAATCACGGAGACGAGTTAAACTGTAAAAAAGGTCCCGGTGAGACGGCTGGCATGAAGAACTCTCACATGGAAGGATTATTTTCCTTTTCCTTAAAGCACAACAACTACATCATAACAATATTCAACTTAATAAAGTGCAAGCTTACAATATATGGTCATAACTGTCAACACAAGGGAATGTGAAGGTTGATATTACAATACAAAAGAACAAAGTGTAGAAACGGCTCAATTTCCCAGACTAATGTAAAATGGAGAAAGTGCAGCAGTGTTCCTCTGCCTCTCTTCAAGTCCTTGGAAAGTTGGAATGTAACATATTTAGAAAAGTGGCCGAAGAACAAACTGGCCTCTGACGTTTTGCTGCTCCTTAAGTTCAACTTCATATTTCATCACACATTTTATAGACTTACTAAATACTGAACAAACACATCTGTGCCAAAACATCGCCTTACTCCAACCATGTCAATAAATATAGTACACACTGAAAAATAGCGTTCTGTTAACATTACAGAAAATGCATAAATCTTAATCCCAACAAGCGGACGTGGCTACTTCCTGCTGCGCTCACAGTTAGCCTCACTCAATGACCTGTCGCTGTCACACAGAAACCCCCCACACACACTCTGCCTTCAGCTGGTCTCTACCTTGGTGTATGTTAGGGTGTGGATCAGAATTCACACATGTGAATCTGTCCATCCAAATTAGAAGCCTGACAGTTTAGCTAGCAGACGGAGTAGTGCCGGAGAAAAATATGTTACACACCGACAGCTTGGAGCTATTCTAAGCCCCATTACAGGCTAAAACGTAAAGTTTGAAAGTATAAGGCTTATTATCTATTAATCCCATAAAAGGCAGAAACCAAAGGAAGTTCCTGCTGACAGGAATCAGTGGTCTGTGTATCCAAAGCCTGAAACATCTTCCTCCTCTCCTGCTGACCGAACGCTCACCGGAGCACTACGGTATTAATCCTCCTCTTAAAGTGGTCCTCAACAAACCCACTAGTTCCTAGTAGTACATTTGGAGTAATGGACTACAAACTACAAAGACCAGGTGTTTAAGAGATGTTATTAGATTTTACAAACAAAAATGTAATTAAAGATTAGGGTCTTGATGGGCTTGAGGAAGAGGTGGGGTAGGAGACGTTTTGAGAGAGGGGACTGATGAACTTGGACTTAGAAAAGGAAAGCCTTATCCTTTATTCTAAAGGGAAATTATTTGGAGTCATTAGATATCTGGTACCCAAACCAACGCTTTGGCCCTAGTAATGGCACTAAAGGCCAAGGGTTCATCCAGAAAGTATGATAGTAGTTTTTTTAATTCCTTGTCTTGACCTAAATCTTCAGATTTCTTAAGATTCGTTTCAGCAAATCAGCTATTTCCTCTAAATCTGGTCACTGCTTGAAATATCCTTCTAACTGTTACAGTACGGTCAGAATCATGCTGACAGACCCTGCCAATCGCCGGGCGGGCTTTTCTTTAGAAAAATGTATCTGGTAATTGTGGAGATTCTTCTGGTTTCCAATGACCATTGAAGTAAGGAAGCACAGCTCTGTACTCTCCTATCCTCCTATGAGCTGAGTGTCAGAGGGACTGAATGTCTGACAGCTGACTACTGAAATGCTACGTTCTACTGCAGAACAAAACTCAAACAGAGAACACAGTAGGGGAACGGAAAGGCTGCTCTGTCTCTGCTGGGGGGGCACTCTGTCTGTCTGAGATTGTATGCTCAAACATTCTGGGATTTGATACTTCTTATATCAGTGCCCAATAAATATCTCTAGAGTGTGGCTGCTCAGGGAGAGAGGAATGAGTGATAGTACAGGTGCTGGGCCAGGTGAGAGTCCAGGGGAAGTGCACGGTCTGAACGCACAGCATCAGCAGAACTATAGTCACAAGAACAAGTTCAAATGAATATTAAAATATTTTAGATGTACTGCTAAATGTGCTAGTATTTATATGTGCTTTGGTCTACTTTAAAATTGTTATCGTGAAATAATCTATTTCGTAAATGTTTTGTGCGTTCCTGCCCAGGGACTGAAGATGGAAATGAGCTAAAAGCTAAATCTGACAAATCATCTCCTCTTTTTTTTTTGTGATTGTTTTTTATTTTTATTTATGGACACAATAATTAAGAATAAGTAACAGTATCAGTGTGTGTAATATGATGTTTCCAGTGGTCCACTTCAGTCCTAGTGATCTCAACACTTTCCACAGTACCACCATGACGGCTGGCGGAGCGCTGCAGTGTCTCTGTATGATCCACTGCACTGACAAAACTCAAACAGCGACTTTAATGAAATGCGTTATGTCAACAGATTTCACATAACTGTATTAGGATAGTTGAAAGCAATAATATTAAGTTTAACCTAATATTTTTCATTTAAATGTAATATTATTGCAGTTTAAATCTGTTGACATAATACATTTAGTTAAAGTCAACAGTTCATTTTTTTCAGTGTAGATATTGGCTTCACTTGTCCTAAAATAATGTCTGGTTGGAACTACAAACAAGCACTCTGATGTGATGGGACACATAGAACATGCTATAACAGTTAGTCAGCCGGGGCTCCTCTCTTATCACTCCATTCCATTTTTTGTGTTGCCAGTTCCTGACAAAGATGGCAGCGTCTGTCAGCATGAGGCAGTGGATACATGGGAGTTAAAGCGTCAGGAGAGTAGCCTGTCTGCAGGACGAAGATGAGTGGAGGCCTTCATCACTTAGCTCAGAGGCGTGTGGTGTCATTAAGTAACAACAGAAAGGTGCATGTTGACTGAGAATAAATGATGGTGTGCATACCACTCTACCTTCCTTCATCTCATCTGCTATTCAACTAGATTGTCTTCATTAGTTGGCACTACTACGAAATGTACAGGCGCATGCAACACATGCACTGGCTCTATTTCCCTCCCAACCCCATGCCATTAAACCTACAACCCTTTGAAATCCTCAAAGGCGGAGGTCATTCTATGTGGAATAAAACAACTCAATGGAAAGCTCTCTCTCTCACAGCACAGTGATGTGGGACAGCAGTTTCTATTCAAAGTGATACATGGGATACTAGTTAATGCAGAGAGAGAGTGTGATATCTTTACAACAATGGGGAGCTCCAACACACAACAGAACCTCATGCACCCCGCCTGCTACACGTGAAGCTGTTCAACAGCTGTTTGGCAAATACCAGGAAAACACATTTTTGGTGAAATATTTTAAATTCCAACCTCTGTGCGATTAATCTGCTAACATTATTCTTGTTGTTCACATTTACAGATGCAGTGAAGGCTTTTGTTCTCTCTGCTCAGCCTATAGATAGATAAAGTCACACAGGCTGTCCCAACCTTCACTCAAATAAACATTCATAAATACTATAAGAAAAAGAAAAGACTGGCAACAATGATCTGATATTGTTAGAGGCTGCAAATTGTTACTGTACACTTTGATGGGGAATGATGAGAAGAACAGCTTTTGCAGCCTCTCACTTGTTCATTCACACTGACGTCTTACGTGATGCTTTATGAGATGATTTGAGCCAAGCTTCCGAGACTCAAAATGGGAAATGTATAGTATATCATATTCTCTGGCTTTTCCATGTGAACATTAATGTTGCACTACATTTGCTCCCACAGTTAAATGCAAGATATTTGCGTGTTTATTCTAAAAAACATTACCTGTAAAAAAAAAAGAAAAGAAGAAAAGACCGAGAGCTGTGAGGGCGCTGGCAGTGAGTCTGTATGTACATGGTGCCATTCTGCCCGGTGACAAGATGTTAGTATGCTTCCAGTGAATCATCCCAAAATAAGCTCTGCACGTCCAGCATGGTGGCCAGCTCCAAAATGTGCTTCTGTAGGAGGCTGCTCTCCACTGTGTCCTGCTTCGGGAGCTCAGGGTAGGACTCCGGGAAACTCTGGGCCTCCTGCAAGCACACAGAAATAAACCTGTCTTAAACAGACACTGACAGAAGCTCTGCTGTCATTCTGAGCTGCTGGGAGTTCTTCTGTGGACAGAGGTCTCGACTGAATTTCAAGATACCAGGAATGTAGTATTTGAAACATATCAGTGATATTCCACGATCAGTGGTGTAAAGTAATTAAGTAGATTATTTTCAAACCCTGTACTTAAAGGTGACCTATCATGCAAAATACACTTTTGTACGTCTTTTCTACATGAATATGTGTCCCCGGTGTTCCAGGGAACTCACCAAGTGTCAGAAAACACAACCCTCTCTATTTTCCTCTATACCCAAATCTCTTAAAAAGGGGCTGCAACGGATCTGATACAGACTGATACAGATTTGAACACTTTTATGACGTCACAGAAGTGGCGCTACGGCTATTGGGCCAACTCCACCAATCAGGAGACAGCCACGGACATTGCCGTTGGAAAGCGCTGGAGACGCAGTAGTACATATACCAGGCCTGTAGATGGTGCTGTTCTCACAGAATCAGCCCATGATGCAAAGACAGTGTTAAATTGAGCGAAATGAGGAATGGCTAAAATGCATGATCTGTTTGGTATTTTGAAAAATAAAAAGTATAAATATGCCTTATATAGGTATGGTCCTACACTATGTTATTCAAATGTAGCATGATAGGTCCACTTTAAGTACGATTCTAAGGGACTTAGTATTGGGTATACAGTTGGAGTATTTCAATGTTATGTTACTTTGTATTTCTACCCCACTACAGTTCAGAGGTACATGGTGTACTTCTACTCCCCTACATGTATTTAATCCCTTTAGTTACTTTACAGATGTGGATGAATGATGTGAAATCTAATCAAGTGTTAAATCAGACTTTAGTTCCACCTGGAGTAAATCCACCAGCTACCCTGCAGTATACAAAGTCATTCAAACTAGCTGCACCTTTACCAGCTTTGAGAACACTTTCATGATCAATCATTATAAAACATAT
>NW_011360541.1:0-3600 GCF_000735185.1 Notothenia coriiceps | reverse complement strand
CCTCTTCTCATGTTCTGTCTCTGGTTCTGTCTCTGGTTCTGTCTCCTCTCCGGTTCTGTCTCTGGTTCTGTCTCATGTTCTGTCTCTGGTTCTGTCTCCTCTCATGTTCTGTCTCTGATGTTCTGTCTCCTCTCATGTTCTGTCTCCTCTCATGTTCTGTCTCCTCTGATGTTCTGTCTCTCATGTTCTGTCTCCTCTCATGTTCTGTTTCCTCTGATGTTCTGTCTCCTCTCATGTTCTGTCTCCTCTGATGTTCTGTCTCCTCTCATGTTCTGTCTCCTCTCATGTTCTGTCTCCTCTGATGTTCTGTCTCTCATGTTCTGTCTCCTCTCATGTTCTGTCTCTGATGATGTTCTGTCTCTGGTTCTGTCTCTGGTGTTCTGTCTCCTCTGGTGTTCTGTCTCCTCTCATGTTCTGTCTCTGATGTTCTGTCTCCTCTCATGTTCTGTCTCTGATGTTCTGTCTCCTCTGATGTTCTGTCTCCTCTCATGTTCTGTCTCTCATGTTCTGTCTCCTCTCATGTTCTGTCTCCTCTCATGTTCTGTCTCTGGTGTTCTGTCTCCTCTGATGTTCTGTCTCCTCTCATGTTCTGTCTCTGGTGTTCTGTCTCCTCTCATGTTCTGTCTCTGATGTTCTGTCTCCTCTCATGTTCTGTCTCCTCTCATGTTCTGTCTCCTCTCATGTTCTGTCTCTGATGTTCTGTCTCCTCTCATGTTCTGTCTCTGGTTCCGTCTCTCAGGCGTTCTCCTGGTGGCCTCAGCTGATGTCTGAGCACTCGGAGAGCTTCCTGTCTCTGTTCCGGGTCGATATGGACGCAGCTCTTCAGGTCCAGCCCGTGGACTCCTGGGACTCCTTCCCTCTGTTCCAGCTGCTCAACAACTTCCTGCGCTGCGACCGTGAGTCCCGTCATCAAGCACATTAAAGGGGGATGGCTCTTTCTCCACTCCAGCTTATGTATGCAGCGGCTGTGACTCGGTTCAAGTCAAACACGTCGTAGTTCCCTATTTGGCAAAACACTTAGCCATAACATCTCTCTTGCTTTGCACAAAGGTCCGTTGAATCCCATGTAATGTTCTTGATATTATGTATTCATCCCAGTCTCACATTTTGACTCTGATTCATTCTAACTTTGCACTCCCCTCCTCCTACGTAGAGATTCAGCCATTTCAACTCCAGCTAATCTTACTCACTAGGAAGGGGCTGAATGCCGCTTCAAAATAAAAGCACTGTTGCAGAAATCTTCAACAGCAAAATGTAAATGGCACCGACACACTATGCAGCCTTTAGAGTCTCCTAACTGTCAATCATTCAATCAAACTTTATTCAAAGCAATTTGAATAACAACACATTTTCACAAACCAAAAATGTAAAGTTTTCTCTGAGAGATTTAAAAACGAGAGCATGTTCGGCCACGCCTACATCGGTCTGTAGTCATGTGACCTGCTCCTCTAGTGACATGTCGTGTTCTTGCACACGCTCTCAGCTCCAAATGAATTCGTGCTCGTTTCTCTAACTGAGGGAAAACGAGTCGAATCAACAAAGAAGGTTTTCTGGGGTTTGAGTCGTCGACCGACTGAGTGTCAGAAACAGTTCAGAGACACACACACACACACACACACACACACACACACACACACACACACACACACACACACACACACACACACACACACACACACACACACACACACACACACACACACACACACACACACACACACACACACACACACACACACACACACACACACACACACACACACACACACACACACACACACACACACACACACACACACACACACACACACACAGACACACACACACACACACACACACACACACACACACACACACACACACACACACACACACACAGAGACACACACAGACACACACACACACACACACACACACACACACACACTCCCACAAAGTACCCATCCTACAACTTACAAACATTTAGTAATTGCAGATTTAGTATTAAACTGTTTAAATGTGATTTCTGCAAAAACACATTAGTCCTAAGACTCACCTGGGAGAATTATAACTTTGCTAAAAATAAGAATAACGTTTCTCCGTCGGCCACCGATGCATTTTAATGTATTTTCACACCTTAATTTCTTACAGCCTGACCTTCATCGCCATGCCTCTTAAAAGCTGTCTTCTTTTTTGGGTGGAAATGCCTCGCACACATGCTCCCGCCGCTAACAGCGCTAATTAGCACGGGTGACGTGAGAGAAAACAAGGCTCGTTAAGAGAGGAGGTTAACTGCAGCTCACACACTCAGACAGGAGGTAATTAGCCGAGAGGAGAGAGAGAGGAGATCAGAACCTGGGTACCTGTCAGCACGATGTTAGCGTAGCATCGCGCTACCGTCTCACTAGAAATAACTATTTTTATACACAAAACGCTTCACAAACCAAACCAAAGAAAGTTTGCTCTGAGAGATTTAGAAATGAGAGCAGATTGTGGATTAGTGATGATCGCTAACGCCTACATGTGTTCCTGATGGACCTTTTGCTGTAATGACACGCCGTGTCACAGCGTCTTCTTCACTTTGATTGAGTTTGCACAGGCCACTTTTCTAAGGAGTTGTCGCTCCTGTGACATTTGGAATATACTTTTTGGAGAGGTGTGATTTAAAATAGAATCTACCAAAGTGTAAAAGACATAGCAAAGAAGTTTGGGGTGATATCTTTCAGACCACATAACAGAAACACCTCAGACAGGATTATATAGTTAAATAAACACCTCTCTGTAACAGCTTCAACCAAAACTGTTGTCTTTGAAGCCCCTGCAAACAATCAACTAACCTTCAGCTATTTATTCATCTATGACACGGCACAAGAGTGGATCTGAGGTGCAAAGTAATGACACTAAGGGAAACTAATCAGCGCATCTGTAATGACTCTTTAAATGAGAAAAGATCTTACATTGGGAAATTGCAGCATCTGTACAAGTCATCGCACATGAGCTGAAAGTATAATCAAATATATAAACACTACATATATACATATCCAAGGTAAGATACCCAATATACAGAATAAGTTAGAACACATTGTAATAGACCAACCTACGAATGAACAAAGCATATAAATATACAAACAATACCCGAGCAATGATTGCAATGAGGAAATAATAATAATACAAATCAATCAATAAAGAAAAATTGAAAATAATGAATTAATGAATTTAACAAAAATAAATAAATACAAATAATAATAATATAATCATAAAATAAATATATAGCAATAATATGTATAAAATGTATTTACAACAATTAAAATAAATAATTTGATTTCCTGCTTCCACGTGATACTTAAGAATAATTCCCCATTTATTTGGTAGACGTTAGAACAGTTTACCATTTTCTGGACACTTCCACACAACAAACAAAACCCTCTTATTATTGTTTATGTGCTTTTCTGCGTCTCAAGGCCCCCACAGTGCAGGAAAACAAAACATTAACTTCTAGATTAAAGTGTGACAAACATCAGAATTGCACTTCTTCTGTGTTTCACTTTCTTATTGTTCCTGATAAACCACGGCTCATTGTTAGATTTCATTTGACTGCCGGAGACAAATCGGCTCATTGTT